>NW_020664779.1:782103-784084 GCF_002925995.2 Terrapene triunguis
TTTTTGGTATTTTGGTGCTCAGTTTAAGACACCTCGAAGGTGCCTGAGTTTTCAGAAAGCATTCAGCACCCACAATCTGAAAATTAAGCTGACTGAAGACATTTCAAGTTGGGTACCCAAAATTTGAGCTAACAAAATTCGCTAGTTGCTTTTGAAACTGTAAGTCATGTGCTTGTGTTAAAATTATGTAACTGCTTTTTGTATTGAAAGAACATTGTGCATTATATTACTGGCACACATTTAATGAATCATTTAACATTATTAAAACACTAAGGGTATGTCTACACTACGAGGGTAATTCGATTTTACTTAAATCGAATATGTGGAATCGATATTGCAAAGTCGAACGTGTGTGTCCACAGTAAGGACACACTAAGGACAGTAATTCGACTTTGTGAGTCCACACTAACGGGGCGAGCGTCGATATTGGAAGCGGTGCACTGTGGGCAGCTATCCCACAGTTCCCGCAGTCCCCGCTGCCCATCGGAATTCTGGGTCGAGCCGCCAATGCCTTCTGGGTAAAAAAAATTTGTCGTCATCCGTCCGTCACTAACGCCCTCCCTCCCTCCATGAAAGCGCCGGCGGGAAATCAGTTCGCGCACTTTTCTGGTCAGTGACAGCGCGGACGCCACAGCACTGCGATCATGGATCACGCTGCGACCATCGCTGCACTTGTGGCCGTTCTCAACACCTCGCAGCTTATCATACACCTTTCCCTGAGGCAGATGCAGAGAAATCGGGCGAGGAGGCTACGGCACCGCCGTGAGAGCCTGAAGTCGGAGAGTGGCACAGAGCTGTCAGAAACCACGAGCCCCAGCGCCCAGGACATCACGGTGGCAATGGGGCATGTGGATTTTGTTGAACGGCGATTCTGGGCCCGGGAAACAAGCACGGACTGGTGGGACCGCATAGTGCTTCAGGTCTGGGATGAATCCCAGTGGCTGCGAAACTTTCGCATGCGGAAGGGGACTTTCCTCGAACTTTGTGAGTTGCTGTCCCCTGCCCTGAAGCGCAAGGACACCCGCATGCGAGCAGCCCTCACTGTCCAGAAGCGAGTGGCCATAGCCCTCTGGAAGCTTGCAATGCCGGACAGCTACCGGTCAGTCGCGAACCACTTTGGTGTGGGCAAATCTACCGTGGGGGTTGTTGTCATGCAAGTAGCCAAGGCAATCGTGAAGGTACTGCTCCCAAAGGTAGTGACCCTGGGAAACGCGCAGGTCATCATAGATGGCTTTGCCGCGATGGGATTCCCAAACTGCGGTGGGGCTATCGATGGGACTCACATCCCTATCCTGGGACCGGACCACCAGGCCAGCCAGTACATCAATAGAAAGGGCTACTTTTCAATGGTGCTGCAAGCACTGGTGGACCATCGGGGACGGTTTACAAACATCAACGTCGGATGGCCGGGCAAGGTTCATGACGCTCGCGTGTTCAGGAACTCTGGTCTGTTTAGACGGCTGCAGGAAGGTATTTACTTCCCAGACCACAAAATAACTCTTGGGGATGTGGAGATGCCTACAGTCATCCTCGGGGACCCAGCCTACCCGCTAATGCCCTGGCTCATGAAGCCCTATACTGGCGCCCTGGACACAGAAAAAGAACTGTTCAACTACCGGCTGAGCAAGTGCAGAATGGTAGTGGAGTGTGCTTTTGGCCGTCTCAAAGGGAGATGGAGAAGCTTACTGACTCGCTGTGATCTCAGTGAAACCAATATCCCCATCGTTATTGCAGCTTGCTGTGTGCTCCACAATCTGTGTGAGAGCAAGGGGGAGACCTTTATGGCGGGGTGGGAGGTTGAGGCAAATAGCCTGGCTGCTGATTACGTCCAGCCAGACAGCCGGGCCATTAGAAGATCCCAGCGGCACGCCCTGTGCATCCGGGAGGCTTTGAAAGCTAGGTTCCTGAGTGAGCAGGGCAACCAGTGACTTTTCAGTTTGTGGACAGAAAAGCTGAACCTGCCCCCGTTTCTTTACCCAGT
>NW_020664779.1:784094-970618 GCF_002925995.2 Terrapene triunguis
TTTGGGTGAGGGTGGTGTGGGACTTGGTGGCGGGTGAGGGCGGTTACAGATAGACTGCAGCGGGGCTCTGTCCTCCTGCCTCCGGTCTTGCAGAACATCCACAAGGCGCCGGAGCGTGTCCGTTTGCTCCCTCATTAGTCCAAGCAGCTTTTCAGTAGCCTGTTGGTCCTCCTGACGCCACCTCTCCTCCCGTTCCATGACTGCTCGGTGCATTTGTGACAAGTTCTCCCTCCACTGTGTCTGCTGGGCTGCCTGGGCTCGGGAGCATCCCATTAGTTCTGAGAACATGTCTTCACGCGTCTTCTTCTTCCTCCGCCTAATCTGCGCTAGCCTCTGGGAGTGTGCTGACAGGCTGGGTTGGGAGACAGTCGCAGATGTGTCTGTGTGAATTGTGAAAAGGGAGTGAATTCCTGAGACAGATAAATGAAATTGTATACAAAGAACCTAGTCTTTCTCTGTGAACAAGACCATGCACTGCACCTCTCACATGCGCACTCAGGACAAGGTCGAATTTTCGGCCGTCGCCTTCAGTGCCTGTGGACTTGCGGAGGTCTTGGAGTGATCTGAGAAGCGTGGCTGGAGACCTGAACTTCTGGAGCGGGCAATAATGGTAAGCCGCAGACTTGTGGCTGCTTAAAACTCCAGCAGTAGCACTGGCCTCCTTTCACATTGAAAGCAATGCCAGTCTCTGCTGCCAGCAATCAGGACAGCATCAACTCTGCCCCTGTCCCACCCCCTCGCGGCTGTCCCAGGGAAAGATCCCTCTATGCTGCCCCTCTCCCTCCACCGCGTGGCTGTAAAGCAGTCCCAATACTAACATTCCCCTCCCTAATTCAAAGCAGGGCGTCATGAGCGACATCACCCTCCTGAGGATCCCGGACACCCAGAGAGAACGCATGCTGCGGGAAAGCATGCAGAAACCGGGGCCGTATGCCGCCATGCTATGTCGGGCCATGATCCCGGAGTACTTGATTGTGGCGTGGAGGGGGCATGTCTGCTACCACGGAGGGCCCACTAAGATCGCCCTACCCCGGAACCTGATCAACAGGCTTGAGCTCTACCTCCACGAGACCTACGAGGAGTTCTCCTACGAGGATTTCTCGTCGATCCCCGGCCACATTGACCGGATTTTCGCGTAGGTGCACTGGGACTATGGAGTGGAGCGTCTTGGGCCTGGGAATCATGGAGTAACGGACATTGTGAAAATTTTTTAAAACACTTGGGACTAAATTGAGAAGAGCCCAAGACAGAGAAATCATGAAAACCCATTTGTTACCTTTGTAAATATTCCTGTTTTGTACCTGATTATTTTTTTACTAGTTTACAGAACTTTTATAAATGTACATTGTTAATAGTATAAATATTACCGTTCTGTTTTAAATAAATGTTTACATGTTTACAGCACTTACTGCTTGATCCTTCCCCTGATTCTGTGTCCGGGGTAAGGGATGGGGACGGTTGGTACGGGATCTCGGTAAGGGTGATGAAGAGCTCCTGGCTGTCGGGGAAATCAGCGGTGCCAGCGCTGTCGACTGCCTCGTCCTCCTCATCTCCTTCTTCATCTTCCCCGTCCGCTGTCATGTCCGACGAGGAACCGGCCGCGGACATGATCCCATCCTCGGAGTCCACGGTCAGGGGTGGGGTAGTGGTGGCGGCCGCTCCCAGGATGGAATGCAGTGCCTCGTAGAAACGGGATGTGTGGGGCTGGGATCCGGAGCGTCCGTTAGCCTCTTTTGTTTTTTGGTAGCCTTGTCTCAGCTCCTTGATTTTCACGCGGCACTGCGTTGCATCCCGGCTGTAGCCTCTCTCTGCCATGGCTTTGGAGATCTTCTCGTAGATCTTAGCATTCCTTCTTTTGGAGCGCAGCTCTGAAAGCACGGACTCATCGCCCCACACTGCGATGAGATCCAAGACTTCCCGATCAGTCCATGCTGGGGCCCTCTTTCTATTAGATTGCACGGCCATCTCTGCTGGAGAGCTCTGCATAGTTGCCACTGCTGCTGAGCTCCCCTCGATGTCCAAAGAGGAACTGAGATTCAAACTGCCCAGACAGGAAAATGAAAATGAATTCAAATTTTCCCGGGGGTGTGGCTGGTCAGAGCATCCGAGCTCTGACTGCAGTCCAGAGCGTCAACAGAGTGGTGCACTGTGGGATAGCTCCCGGAGCTATTACCGTCGATTTCCATCCACACCTAGCCTAATTCGATATGGCCATGTCGAATTTAGCGCTAATCCTCTCGTTGGGGAGGATTACAGAAATCGATTTAAAGAGAGCTTTATGTCGAACTAAATGGCTTCCTGGTGTGGACGGGTGCAGGGTTAATTCGATATAACGGCGCTAAAGTCGACATAAAAGCCTAGTGTAGACCAGGCCTAAGTTTTTTCACCAACATATTATTAGTTTACTATTTTCCGACAAGCTGAATATTTTAAGATATTTTAAGACAGAGAGGCAGACTAAGGTCAAAATGAAAAAGTCACAGGATGCTTTGTGTACCCAGCATTAAGCTCTTTAAGGGGAAGAAAATTCCAGCTCAGATGCAGACTTGCTCCAGTTGGACTCTCCACGGTTTGGCTTGATTTTTTACTTTTTTTTTAAATTCTACTTTCACCTTGTTATTTGTTGATTCACTACATAATCCATATTCCTACTGAAACAAGAAAACACTGTCACCCAGCTGGTCTTAGAAACTGGATTAGAAGTGTGCCAGATGCTTGGAAGCGTCTCTTTTCCAGAGTCCATCATCAAGGAATCTCAGTTGTACAGCCAGAGTAATGCACTTGCAGTTAAGGGTATGTCATTGCAGAGTTACCTCAGGTGATTGGCACCCAAGTTAGCCTACGTCAGGTGCGAGTCACTATACTACAACCCCTACCTGAATTGCTGTGTCTGCACTCCACTGTGTGTGTTGCTAGGACTTCTGGGGGAATATCCATTCTTAGCACTGCAGTAAGTTGAACCACTCTGTGATTCTTTCCCAGGGAGTTATGGGAGAATTTGTCCATCCTTCTGGGCACAAGGAGGACGTTATGGGACAGCATTAGAGTAATACTCTAATTCGATAGCTTTCAGAGTAGCAGCCGTGTTAGTCTGTATCCGCAAAAAGAACAGGAGTACTTGTGGCACCTTAGAGACTAACAAATTTATTTGAGCATAAGCTTTCGTGGGCTACAGCCCACTTCATTGGATGCATAGAATGGAACATATAGTAAGAAGATATATATACACATACAGAGAACATGAAAAGGTGTGAGTTGCCCTACTAACTCTAAGGGGCTAATTAATTAAGATGAGCAATTATCAGCAGGAGAAAAAAAAACTTTTGTAGTGATAATCAAGATGGCCCATTTCAGACAGTTTGACAAAAAGGTGTGAGGACTCCAAGGAGAAACTGCTGAACTTGAATTAATATACAAACTAGATACCATGAATTTAGGCTTGAATAGAAACTGGGAATGGCTGAGCCATTACACACATTGAATCTATTTCCTCATGTTAAGTATCCTCACACCTTCTTGTCAAACTGTCTGAAATGGGCCATCCTGATTATCACTACAAAAGTTTTTTTCCCCTCCTGCTGATAATTGCTCATCTTAATTAATTAGCCTCTTAGGGCAACTCCCACCTTTTCATGTGCTCTGTATGTGTATATATATCTCCTTACTATCTGTTCCATTCTATGCATCTGATGAAGTGGGCTGTAGCCCATGAAAGCTTATGCTCAAATAAATTTGTTAGTCTCTAAGGTGCCACAAGTACTCCTGTTCTTTTTAATAGCATTCGAGGGATTTAGCCTGCATCTAAACTACAAAGCAGGCAGGCTATCAGTCTAAGTGAAAGCAACACCTGGGCTCTAACCTGTACCCCTACTGGGCTAACTAGCCTGGATTTAAAGCACCAAGATCAGGTGAGAAGGTTTGTGTGTGGATGGGAAGCAGGATAGGGGCAAAACCCGAGTAAGAGCTCGAGTTAAGTCTGCAGTGAAGACATACCCCATATTGCATTGGAACAACTGAGTACAAAGAGGCCAATTAAACTATTCCAAAGTGAATATCAGAGAGCCCCAGGGTATATCTTCACCCATTTCCTGCTTCTGCTATTTAACAGGTATATTTCAGAATCAATTCTTAGTATCACTATCAGCTGTAGCTCAGTTCTAGTTAATCCATTCACATTGGCAGTGGGAATGTCATGGCAATGCTGTGAAGATGTGTCACCTCTCTGATTGCTTTACATCTACTTTACAGAAAGTGGCCTGCTAGTCTGACAGAAGTTTGGGGGCTGTCTGAGGATTCCTAGTCTACAACAATGCTTACGTCGGTATTGTATTTTCTAAAATAGCTCTCTGCAATCATTTGGCTCAGTAGTACACAACTGTTCTAGATGCAGGAGCTGCTTGTACGTGAGTGTATATTGTACCATTCTGAGCACCTACTGCTGGGTAAAAATATGTACCTGACAAAGTCACAGGGTTTTGGAAAAAAAGCGTAATAAGAAAGAGTGAAGTTGTCAGATGGTCCTTGACGGACTGGGCATTAGTGTGACTACATTATACTGAGTGAGGCAGCCACGCTAGGTCAGTGACCGATTAATTAATTGACTATAAATAGTGATTCAGTAATTTATTTATACTGATAAAGATTTTCTAATTTATACACTAGGGGACCTGGAGCGTAACTAATATGGATTTTCATATGGGTTTATGAATCATGTCAATTGATACAGGCCCAGTCAGGCTGTCAGCTTAAGAAATTCATCTGCTAATGATACGCTCATAATTAAAGGTTTATTAATTTGCTTCTAATGTCATAATTCAAACATTAAATCAATTATGTCATTGATGCATTAAAAACAAGGAAACAAAGTACACCATTATGTAGCACATACTGTACGATACCATGGTTCCCCCAACTCCCATTCCACTGACAAGTCAATGGGAGTCTTTCCAGTGCCTTCAATGAGCTTTGGGTCAGGCCCTGAAATGACTGTCCAGAAAAACCCACTTTTTTTCTGTTTCACATTGAAACTAAAGTCCTAACAAGACCACCAATTAGGCCTCATTTGCTTACACAACAGCAGCATAAAGACCTGATGCAGTTCCCACTGAAAGCCGTGTGACCCTTTCCACTGACTACAGTGGCAGTTTGAGCCAGGCCCTATGGGCAGTATTTGTACTTCAGCCCAATGCTCATGCCAACAGATCACGTATGGTGCCATCAATGTGTGTAGCTCACTGGGTAGTAATAGAAAATACCAGTATCTTGCCCAGAAAATCATCCTGCATGTCAACCCTGTGGTTGTTCATTGTGTATTGGTTTTGGATTGAAAATCATGAAATTATCAACACGATGTGTAACTGACCATTTTTTTTCTTTTGAAAACCAAGTTTGTGCATGCAAAGCCTTGAAATCAGGTCTCACAAACGATGGCTTTTTGACATTAAGAAGTCAATATTTACTAAGCATTTCCAGATGGTAGTTATCTGAGTTACCCCAATGTTGCCTTATACTCAGAACAGGTGACAACTGTGGTCAGTCACATGCCACATACTGGGAACTTTTGCTACATGTTGACTTTCTAAATGAAGACCACAGTAGGGTCTGAACTGGGGCAAGAACTGAGAGCCAAAAGTGCATCAGAGCAAGCCACTGAGCTCAACGAGGAAGTTGCTTAATCTTTCAGATCTGACACACACTCTTCACTACCTGACTTGAGAGGTGTCAGTGACCTGATCAATGGCAACATGTTATAACAGCCTATATGCCAAATTCAGAGTAGTCAATGTACAACATTTTAAAAATTGATTTGTTGCTTATTAAAAATGATATGAGCTTATGGTTGCAGCAACTAATTACATCAATTAAATATATAAATCTTTCATTGTAACTGCTTTACACATGATGTTTTATTAGTTTTGATCCAAGGGAAAAGGTCCAGACATTATTTGGTAATAATTTCAAAGTGCTTCCTCACAATAAATCTTTCTAGACTTCATTTGCTCACATGTGATTATAATTAACTTGTCATCCCTGTGGATTTTGCATTTATTTCCAAAGTAGTTTCATTGTGCTTTAGGGACTTGCTGAACTGGGGACATGTAAATATCTCGGAAGATATTGATATAAACTTGCAGAGAATTGGGAATATTGTCATTTTCAAATGCGTTAGTGTTTTTTGCATCATGTTTCAGATGTTTTCTGCCCTGTAATTTTTACTTTGCTCTAATAAGATTAATATATTTTAGACCTGGTGGGTTTCTAATATCACATTCAGCAAGTTTATCAAAGGCTTTTGCTCAAGAGAGTCATTTTAATATCTGCCCTTTACATATCTCCTCTAAAATTCCTCTTGCAGGGCTTCTTTTCCAAGGGCTGTTCTGAGTGTCATGGTGCTTTAAATTAGCAAACTGAGACACAGGCGAAAATGAGAAATGTAAATAGTGCCTGAAGAAAATTAATCTTTAGACCCAGATTACTATGAAGAAATATTCCTGTTGTGATTCTGTACAAAAACTTGGGCACAACAGAAAACAAGTTTCTAAACGCTGTTCCAACTTGAAAGAGACTTATAGCTACAGGACTTGCCACTCATGTTTTATTTATCTTACAAATAAAGAGTTACAGGGGTGATGAGAGGCAGAATAGTCTAAGTAGGGAAGACACTGAACTGGGACACAGTACACCTCTACCCCGATATAATGCGACCCGATATAACACAAATTCTGATATAACGCGGTAAAGCAGTGCTCTGGGGGGGCGGGGCTGCACACTCCGGTGGATCAAAGCAAGTTCGATATAACGCGGTTTCATCTATAACACGGTAAGATTTTTTGGCTCCTGAGGACAGCGTTATATCGGGGTAGAGGTGTATATCCAAGTTCAATTCCAGGCTTTGCCACAGATTTCCTGTGTGACCCTAAACTGGTCACTTAATCTCTCTGTGCCTTAGTTCTTCATCTGTAAAAATGGAAAAAATAATACTTCCCTTCTATTAGACAAAGACCATGTAGATTGTAGATGTCCATGTAGATTGTAAGCTCTTTGGGGGAAGAGACTGTCTCTTTAGTATATGTATATACAGCTCTTAGTACAAAGGGGCCTCGAATTTGGTTAGGGCTTCTAGAGAGCCATTGTAAAACAAGAATTAGTAATAATTATCATAATTATTGGTGGTGATGAAAATTACCCGAACGTACTCCTGCGGCACATACCAGACAGACAGAACAAGAATGCCCTTTTGGACCACTACCAGGCACTCTTACGCAGTAACAGCAGTTAAAAAAGGAACCATGTGTTGTAGGAGGAGTAGATAGCCGCAAAGCAACAAAGCAATACCTTCTTGCATAATACAGAACATCTTTAGCAAACCCCAATCATTGTTCAAAACAATAAACAGTGAACAAATGGGCACTGTTCGGCAAACAAAAAGAAGCCGTGACCTCAGAGAATCTAGCCCACTGCACTGGGAGCCAGCACCGCCACTGGCAGCTCTCTTAGCAGCAATTATTGCTGGCACTTCTTCAATTGACCGTATTGTGGCCACAGAATTGCTTGTACTTAGCTAGCATAACTTGATTCGTTATGCAACTTGAGCCTGGATCCCTGTAAATGATAACGCCTGGGCATATTGCTTCAACTGTGAGGAGCTCCAGTAGTTAGAGTCCACCTGGGGTGTATCAATTGCAGGGTCAGAGCACTTGTCTGAGGACTGAGACATACTTAAATCTACCCACAAACTATTCAGACCAAAGCAATGTTTCTAATAGAGATATTCAACTCTCTCTCCAGGCAGATTGACATTTCTGACACCTTTGAAACAATCTACGTGCTCACTGCCAGGTTCAGGTGATGATATTCATTATCTTGTGGCGTGACATTACAAGCAGTGAGGAGAAGAGAGTACAGGCTGCCATGGCTGCAGAAGAACAAAGACTGGGGAAGACTGATGACAGTGGGAGGAGAATCTGTGTGATAGAATCTGTAGAAGAACATTGTTCAGCTCAGTATCTTATTGCCATTCATGCAGGATAAAAAGACAGCAGTGCAACAGAATAATTACCACAGACAAAAACTACTCTATTCCACGTCAAATGGATAGAAACCAAGTGAAGCAGATACCACCACAGATTAAACATGTGTCAATACAGAGAAAAACACAATACAGAAGCATCTGGGCTTCAAACAATCAGCATCTTCAGAAAGCCAACCCATTTTACATAGGAGTTAGTAACAAAATAGCTGTCTCTTCTAATAGCTTCTTTAATGACTTCTTCGGAGGACAACCTTTTTGTTTATCAGTAGAAGGGAGTGCACATGGGCAAGCAGCTCAGAAAAAATGTATTTATCCATACATGCTGAAAATCAGGAGGAAAAAAATAAATGCAATTAAATCACCCACTGAGATCATGAGTCATATACAGTCTTTTACCATTACATTTATCTTCAGTCTTCTACCTTTGCTTTTATTTATTGACACTAGAAGGTTTATGTTGCAGGTCTCGTAGTTCACAGCCCAGCGCTGGGATTCAGAACTGGGTTCTATTCCTGGCTTTACCATCAGCTTCCTGCGTTAACCCTAGGCAAAACACTTACAGTCAGATTTTCAGAAATGGCCTCGTATTTTGGATGACAGTTTTGGAACACAGAACTTCTGATACCCAAGGTCTGATTTTCAGAGCTGCTGAGCAACCAAAGCTCCCATTGATCCCAGCTGGAATTGTAAGAGCTCAGCATTTCTGAAGGTCAAGCCTGAGGCATGTAAAAGAAGAAGCTGAAGAGTAGCAACCTACACTTCTAACTTTTCCCTGCAAGAGAACTCACTCCATCCATGTCTGAGGGTCCATAGACTGAAGTTACAGGTTCCGTGTAGAGTTACCTGTAACTTTTGCCTCGGATTTGTAAAAGTTTGTTATGGAGGTTTTTTTAAAGACGCAACAAATGGATGTACCTATTTTTCTGTCCTTTTCAATGTTGCCGAAGCTCACAATTTTATTAGAAGTCTCATGACTTTTGGCGTTTTCCTTAAAGCCCCAACCTCTCATGGAATCAAGAGGTTACTGAGATTCTCACTTTCATTACTAAAACAAAATATCCTTCATATTCCCCAACCTGTAAGTTTCTAGCCCTAAAGTTTACAGAGAAAAGCTTGACAATATGAAACGAGTTCACCATGAAGACTCAAAAACCATAAGGCAGCGGAAGATAACCCATTTATTTTTTTTTTAAAACCTCATGATTTTTAAACCAATCCCATGAATTTGGGGGCTTCTCTCATAATATCTCAATGTTTGAAGTTGGCAGTACTTCCCTTTACATTAGCATGTGTAACATTATTGGATGGTCCATCTGTGGGGGCTGAATTCAGGACTCCATGCTTTTAGATCCAAAGGTCTTGGCTTCCATCCCTCCAGATGATCCCTCTAGAAGTGTCATTACATTTGACTATGTCAATGACAATATCCAGGATTAAGATGACACACTTAGTCAAAATTAAGACATAAGGATGATGATTTATAACACTTGCAGACATCCACTGAAAAGAGATTTTTATACATTAATGCCTATTACCGTTCAAATGGATTTAATACTCATTAACAGCCAATTCTCTGCAAATATTGTACAATCATCTGGATTGTAATTTTTAGTTACTTAATTTATAGACGTTCGAAGTTTAATGCACTTTTTGGCACACAGCTCATTTATTTGAATTTCAGAATCAGTTTAGCGAAGGCAAAATTCTGCTGCTAATCCATTTTGGCATTAGAAAGAGACAGTTGGCTCCATTAGTTCTAAGATATTGTACAAAGTCTTATTTGTAAATCCAGTGTGAAACTGGCTGCACTAAATACTTATATGATATGTCTGAAGGGATACTTCATGAATATTGGTGGTGGCAGCTGAGAAATGAGTATTTAGGGACTGATCCTGCAAAGTGTGGGCACTCTGGCTCTGTTCCAGCAGAGCACTTGAAGATGTGCTTAACTTTAAGCACACGAGTATTCATGTTGGTTTCTTTGCTGGATTGGAGCCATAGTGCTTAGCACCTTGCACAGAATCAAGCCCCTAAGGTAGAGAGGGATTGTTTTTAAACTAACTCTGAATCCCAGCGCTGGGCTGTGAACTACGAGACCTGCAACATAAACCTTCTAGTGTCAATAAATAAAAGCAAAGGTAGAAGACTGAAGATAAAAACAATGTGTAAAGCTGTAAGAAAATTGTGACTTTTTGGTTCAAAAGTTGTGGGCAGAGATTGTTAAAGATGCAGTTTTGGTGCAGTCATAAATAGGCCTGGGCTACACTAGCGGGGGGGTTTCGAACTAAGATACGCAACTTCAGCTGCACTATTCGCGCTATTCGCGTAGCTGAAGTCAAAGTATCTTAGTTCGACTTACCTAGCCGTCCTCACGGCGGACAGTCAACCGCCGTGGCTTCCCTGTCGACTCCGCTTACTCCTCCTGCCGAGGTGGAGTACTGGCGTTGATTTGGGGATCGATTTATCGCATCTAGAAGAGACGCGATAAATCGATCCCTGATACATCGAACACTACCCGCTGATCCGGCGGGTAGTATAGATGTACCCATACATTAGGATGTCAGCATGGCACTAGGCAAACATGCTCCCGGGGGGAGTCTAGTCTCAACCTGTTTCCTAATTTGGCATGAAGACCCCTTGGGTTCCCCCACAATGAGCACCAGCCCTGGGTGTACACCCACACATACGCTCCAACACCTTCTTCCAAGGCACCCAGCCTACTTTCCAAACACAGAAGAGATGCTGCGTGACAGAGGGGTGACTGGACCAAATTTGAGTGAGTGGCATTGCGACTTGCCACATGGAGCTGCCACTCATATTTGCAATGTGTGTTAAAAGTCTCAGTGTATGTTGAAAGTTGCAGTTTCCACAACACAACTGCCTGAGATTTTCTTACAGCTTTACCAATTGGCATATCAATCATGATTCTGACCAATCCGTTTGTATGTTGTATCCCCAACCTCCACCCTTTGTCTGTTTTGTTTGGAACAGCCCTCCAAAAAAGAAACTGCATCACAACACTAACAACAACACAACATTTCTTCAAAGACTGGACAACGCTCACACACTAAGAAAAAGAACTTGTAAAATTAGTATCAGAGGGGTAGCCGTGTTAGTCTGAATCTGTAAAAAGCAACAGAGGGTCCTGTGGCACCTTTAAGACTAACAGAAGTATTGGGAGCATAAGCTTT
The DNA here is from genome assembly GCF_002925995.2 of Terrapene triunguis. NCBI lineage: Eukaryota > Metazoa > Chordata > Testudines > Emydidae > Terrapene > Terrapene triunguis. The sequence goes on from NW_020664779.1 coordinate 795,318, forward strand.
CGTGGGTAAGAACCTCACTTCTTCAGATGCAAGAAGTGAGGTTCTTACCCACGAAAGCTTATGCTCCCAATACTTCTGTTAGTCTTAAAGGTGCCACAGGACCCTCTGTTGCTTTTTGTAAAATTAGGTGTAACAGGGCCAACCGATGACCCCACCATAACAATACAGATCAAAATAAACTTTATCTGAAGATCTTGATTTAAACAGCAGAGATCATTGTTATGTAAACAGATAACTTTCTCTACAATAAACTGGGCAGCACGTGTTTTATTAAAACGTCTCCTACATAATAAATACATAACAATGATCTCTTCAGGTTAAATGAGGATCTTCAAATCAGGTTTATTTTGATCTGTATTGTCATAGTGGGGTCGCCAGGCGGCCCTGTTACACATAATTTGACAAGTTCTTTTATCTTAGTGTGGGAGCATTATCCACTCTTTGAAGAAACACTGTGTTGTTGTTAGTTTTGTGATGCAGGGTTGGTTTTTTGGGGGGGCGGGGGGAGGACAGGAGGAGAAGAGGGGGCTGTTGCAAACAGTTGCAGAGTTTGTCTCTGCCTTAATCTCTCTAACTAGACTAAATTCTTAGGGCAAATAGCTTCCTGGGAATGGAACACTAGTATTTTAGTGGAAATTCCTGAAAGGGGGGGATTTTCTCTGTTCAAAGATTAGTAACTAATGCAAGTTACACTGAGTAAATACCCAAACGGCGCATCACTGATTTATTCCTCAGTGGGAAACCAACATGCGAGGCACTTGATAGCCGATGATGCTTGGCAGAGGGGGACAGTATTATAATCCTTACCTCATTTTATCTCTCATCTGTATTTTTTAAATATTACTAATACTCTACAGGTAAATCGTATTATGCAGAGTAACCATCATCTGTCTTTATCAAAGAAGCTCAATAGAATGGGTCACTGAGTTTTGTCCCTTTACTGCTGCAAGGAACACTCATTTTTACATGTGATTTCTGAATTGTAACATGACACTTAATTAATACAAAGCAGATGCAAAAAAGCTCGAATTCCAAATTGCATAGTTCATTGCCTTGCATTTTTTTCTTGTCATATGAAAACATAAGTACGCACACCTTAACTCTTAATGTGTCACTAAACTTTTCACCATATGCTATAATTGCTAGGAAATGTGTAAGCAGCCAGTCTCAAAAGAGAATTTAGAAGACCTATGTTGCGTTACTCTTTATAAGACTATTCATGCAAAAAGCTCCAGATGAAAGTGAAGTTTACATGGTGATCCTCATCTACTATTTTATTACAGAGAGAATGAACACTTCCATGTGAACCTATGTTGGTGGGGAAGGATGTGAGTTGTCCTTGTATTAAAAATGAATTTCAAAATGTAGTGGTAAATCTTGGAAGATGCACTATATACATCAGGGAAATCCACAGAGTCTTCAGGCTCGGGGTTTCAACTTTTACCTTAAGACTGTATTCTCAATCCTAAATTTCTAGAAAAGAAGATCATACAGATAATTGATTCCAATAATCATACAGATGTTTGAAACTTCAGAGTCACATTTTGATCCTTTTTACATTGATTCAGGCAATAGTGCTGCAGCAATGAGAAAATGTAAATGAGAAATTAGTATGGTCCCCAAAGGATACTGACTAGCACTTGATAGGATATTTTTTGCTTCTTTATCATAACACCACCTTTGGTTACACATCAAGACAGTGATGCTGCAAATAAAGTTGAGTGCAGAGGGAAAATGTGGGGAGATATTGGGGGGCAAAGATCAGAACATGTCACTATTTTGTAAGGGAGAAAAATTACTTACCCTCTACTCTGGTAACAATTTGAAAATCCAGATCTTCTGTAACAGCACTGTTCCAGCAACCATTCCATCTCACAAGATGGTGTGAAAGCTGGTGAAATACTGTGTTCTAAATTATTCCCTAGTAAAGGATCTCAGGATCTCCTTATGAGAAATAAGAGATATTTTATGGTTATACAAAAGGCCACATAAAGATTGAGATTCCATTTAGGAAATTTCATATGAAGAATTTCACCTGTGTACTGGGAGAGTCAATCTGCTAGGTGTCTCTAAAAAGGAACCTGGGAAGTGTGTGACTGATGACACAAGAAGATATCCCTGTATTACAGAAGTTATGTTATGTTGTTTAGTAACAGAAAAGACTTGTTGGAACTGGAATTAGCTGTATCTTGTGGGCCTTGACGAGAAGAGAAATAGGCTATCACAACCTGATATACAGCACTCACACATTCATACCAGATGTAAATTTAAGATAGAATTAGCACAGTGAACAGATATCCAATCTAACATGTATTTCAATTAAATAAAATCTTGTTGACTCAAGAAAGAAGGTTCTTTTCAAATGCACATTGAGGTTGACAGTGTTTCATAAAACTTCTGAAAAGTTGGGAGCCTGAACACCCTCCTCCTGACTATCAAACAGTTACCCACACCGTCTGTTAAGTACATCTGTCATTGCCAGCCTTAAACTTCACCACCTCTATTTACAACTTCACACATTTTTAATTCATATCACATTCCAAACTGTGTACACACTCTAGTATGTCCCTCTGTGCCCCTAAATCTCTACTGCATACAAGTAACCAAGGAGATTCATATTAGACAGAGACCCAGATCTTTGGCCATAATGTGGCAAATTTATGTTCGCCCAATAGCCAGCTTACATGGCCACTTGAAGACTCTCCCAGCACGGAGAGATCTGTACGTGGCACTCCTGCAGCTAGAGATTGCTGGAAGAGACTCCGGCTTGCCCTCTTTTTGCAGACATCCAAAATGTTCAAACTTTTCCCCTACTGTTTGTTTTTCTTTGTAACTGGAGCATGCTATCCCCTGGATACAATATGTGCTCTGTGCAGTGTCCAGGTAATATGGAGGTGGGGGGGTACATAGAATCATAGGGTTAGAAGGGACAGCAAGGGTCATCTTTCCAATTTTCTGCCATGGTGTGGTGTGATAGAAAGGTTTTATGAAAATTAATTTGACACAGGCACATTACTGGCCAGGAGAAGAGTCACAAGTGAGTTATGAAGTTCATCCTAAAGGAGTGGTGATAAAGTTTGTAATCCATTAATATGTTTGCTCATTTGTGCTGCATGTGTAGTCAACTCATATGTAAAAATAATGTCCTTTTACAAAAGAATTGCTATCTTTTCCTTATTATTGTAAATTAGCTCCCACAGCCTCAATCCCAGAGCTTCTATTTTAGATTCAAAACCAGAAGTGTCAGCCCTTTTAATCAGGTTTTCATTCCCTTTACAAGTTTCCCTGCTTTAAGAGTGTCTGTCTCACCAAGGGAAAAAAAAGAGAGAGAAGTCCATTGTGAATACATGAAACATCAGCTCTGTCTGTATAATAAAAAGAAAACTCAAATGATGACTTTTAAAGATGATCTACATCTCCAGAAGGTTAACAAGATAAAATACCTGTGTGTTGATTTCCAATACATTCTGTGTTTTCTGTTGCCATATTCATTTTCTTGCTGTTTTTTGTTTGTTTTGTTTTGCTTGGTTTTCTTTTGTTTGATTTTTTTGTGATTAAATCCTACATATTATTGTGGTACAGTTATTTTACTATGACAGCAGGATTTCACCTTTCTCTGGGACATTTAAATACTATTGGCCAGATTCTGATCTCAGTGGCACTGGTAAATCTACAATAATTTCAGAAACTTCAATGGTCATTTCAGTGTCATAGAGATTAGAATCCAGCCATAAGTGTTTCATTTGTTTAATCCATTACATTTAAACCATAGCAAGAATTGCAATTATTGAAAAGGATATTAGGGTTACCAGAAATCAATATTAAAGAAATTAGAAATGAATTATGCAATCATAAAACTGTTTACAACGTCCAAAAACAAAGCCCCCCAGAGACTCAGTGCAGATAGTGCAAATGTTTTTGTCACCAACCGTATCTGGGTAAACCTTTGCGGAAGATATGTATCATCAGATTAAAAACAGAAATGGATCTGAACACCCTGGAACATTGTGAAAATTCATATCTGGATCCAGAGCTAAACTTTGTTGCTCACGTCAATCTGTAACGACGTGGGGGCTTTGGCTACAGATGAGGTGACTGTGTTTACAAAAATCAAAAAGAGGGACACATCTGTGGTGATAGTTTTTAGGTCACAAAATACTGATACTTTAAAAAAAAAAAAAAAAAGTGTGTTGGCCCTCCTACTGTGAACTTCAAACTCAACAGCAACATGGGCATTTCTCTCTCAGTGTGGAGGATTTTTTTCCCAGTAACTTAGTGTACTGAATAAATCTATCGTGCAACACTGAAAAGAGTCATTAAAATTCACTTTGAGCTAAAGAACAGCTCCAACAGCATCTACCCTTATCTGACTTTTCTCTTCACTCCAAACACTGTTTATCACAATGAACACTCATTCCACTGTACTGTTTGGTCATAGTAAACCCAGAGCAAATTCTGTTCAATATACCAATATGTATTAAACAAGAAGTCTGTAATTATTTAAAAAAAACACAAATGTTTTGATTGATGGAATGAAAAACCAGGATATCTCAAAGAATTCTAGGGATACTGGACCATTACATGAAAAGACAAGACTGCATGAGTAACCCTGGGACATAGGATCACTTCAGCTATGGAGCTAGTGAAGTTGACAATTCTATTTTCTGGTCCGTCTCTATCCTGCCAGAGTTGAACCTTTTTACCTGATAACCTCTTAAAAGGGGAAAATATACATCATAGGCCAGATTTTCAGAGATGCTAAACACTTACAGCACCTATTCAATACAATTACAGTAGTGGGTTTTCTTCTGAAAAAAATCAGACCCTAAATACATAATTCTTTTCTTCTATATAATTCTCTATACTATCCAAATTCATATTCTTCTTCCCACCTGTAAAGGGAGCTAATCCCAGACCCTTTACAGAATATGATTTACACACACACACACACACACACACACACACAGGGATACAATCCAGGTTCCCACAATAGACCCACGATTTCATCCCCAGTCTAAATTCTAATGCAGAGACACCCCAATCCTGTCAGGTGCCAAAGTGCTCTTAGTTCCTATTATCTTCAAGAAATCAGACCCAGAGTGACAGGGACATAGGGAGGAGTTATTTAATCTAGCAACAGTGTTACCTGACTCCCGCAGTGTTTCCACCCACTTGTCAGAGATACCACAAATCCCCGACAGCTGTAATAAACGCTAAATGTCAGTGTTTTACTGATCTTCAGAGTTATTTACTGTTTGCCTGATATAAAAAAACCCACACATAACTGGGGTTTAAAGGGTTAGAAATTCAGCTGACAAGTCAGTTTCCAGTGGAATAAAGCTTGCCATACCGTATTGTGTGTGGGTCAGAGGTCAGTTAAATTCTGTCCAATTGTATTTTTTGCTACAACTCTATATTTCAATTGGATTTTGCACCTGTACCAGGGTTTCCCCTCTGCTGTTCTTGGAGATATGAAAAAAAAAACTGCAGTAAATGAAAAAGTAAAATATAAAGAAAAGCTATGTAAATACAACAATTTTTCTCTAGGAGACTAGAATAACTCTTTTCCCCCCCTACAGAAGAAAATTGATTTAACCTCATTTAGTGCTCTCTAGGAAGAAATCGTTCAGCCATGAGCTTCCTAGGGAGCTTCCGTTTGCTATACAAAAGCTCAAAATGTCACCACATTTACAAATGAACAGAAATCTCCCACTCAAAGAGCTTCAATGTAGCCACCAGTAACAGCAGTGGACTGCCGGTTTCTTCCTTTCACAGCTAATGCATTATTGTTAAAATCATAAGCATTTTTCTATTAATTATATTAGGTGCAGTTGGCTTTGGGAAAAGAAGCAGCTACTTGCCTAACCTTGGACATACATCATGTTTCATTCAGGGAACGACACTTGAATTCTGTTTCTGTGGGTTGTTTTTCTATTCCTTGTGACAGTCAGTGGTAGCTGAAGGTTCGATTTACCTGTGAGCCTGTCCGACACCAAAATGCACTTTGTCTCAGCTAGAGCTGTGCGAATAATCATTTTTTTGGCTCACTGCCTACACCAAAATAAAAATAGAAAACAAAAATCACTCCGGACAGACCTGAAATGAGAGGTTTTTTTAGCTGTTGGTGAAACAAACAACCCCTCCCTCGCCAAATTTTGGTTCAGGTCAAACAAACCAAAAATGTTTTGTTTTGTTTTGACTTGGCTTGTGTTTTCATCAAAAGAAAAGGAAATTTGGAAATGCCATTCACAAAACTGGAGGTAGAGAAGGTTGTGCTGTCACTGCCCTTATAGTCCCGTGGTCAGAGCACTCACCTGGGGTATAGGAAACCTGGGTTTAAGTCCCCACTCGGCATGAGTTGCAGTGAGGAGTTGAACTACAATAGTCATTGGGCCAGAGAGAGTGAGTGAATGACTCTATAGATAGCAAAGTGGTTAGTGGACTCACCTGAGGGGGAGGACACCTTGGTTCCACTCCCTGTTCCAGTGAATATATAAGTATTTATACAAAGTAGAAAAGCTTCAACAGGAGAGAGGGAGAGGAAGCTGCTCCAGAATACCCTATTGCCCGGTGGTTAGGACACTCACCCGCTATATGAGAGAGCCCAAATTCAAATCCCTGCTCTGAATCAGTCAGAATGGGTTCTTGAACTTAGGTCTTCCACATCCCAGGGGAGTTCTCTGACTACAGGGATATCAGGCATAAAGGGTGCTAATGGCACCACTGCCCAGGCTTTGGCAAATGGTACTTAAGTCACTTTTTGTGACTCTAGCCTTATTTTTTGGACAAAACTATCTGGTGAATTCCACACATATTTGCAAATAGTTTGGGTCAACCTGAAACTGCATTTTTCAGTGAATAAACTATTCATCCAAAAACCTTCACCCAGGTCTAGTCTCAGCATAGTTGGGAGTGTGCAGTATATCTGAGCTCTTTCCTGAGATCACATAAGGTTTCTTTCAGTCAAATATCAGAGTTTGTGTGAGCATGGAACGTGTAATTCAGGGGCAGCAAGTGCCCCCTCACCAGGCCCCTGACTCAGCAACACCCTCTCCCTTTCCCTCAGATTATTAAAAAGCACAAAGCCACAGTCATCAGCGCACACACACACACACACACACACCACGCAATCCCTATACAAGGACATTTGTCTCACACTTGTAGGCTGTGAATTTCAAGGCCACCTAAGAGATATGGATGCACCATTTCTATTCATATTAATGGTAACTGGGTGTCCAGATCCCTGGGTGGCTTTGAAAATCTCAGACATAATGTTTTGAAGACAGCACATCTCACGAGAACAGCGCTGATGAATACGTTCAACCTATGCAGACAACACCTCCACAACTGAATAGCTTGTCTCTTACTCATGCATATCTGCATTATGCTAAATGGCATTCCAATTTTGGCTCCATATAGTCACATCCAGATGCATAAATCTGCTCATTTCTGAAGGGCTGACTGAGCAGCTGCCAGCTGCACTACCATCAGCGATTTTTTCCGTCACCTATGCCCCTGCTTATCATTTTGCAGGATGACCCTGCTCGCATACATTCATGCCTTTGGGGGACCACATAAAGTGGCAAAACATTTCTGATTGCAGCCAGTAGATGCTGTAGACCTTTGTTTTGCTGTAAACTTTCCTGGGCCAGTGAACAACTTGGCCAAGGTTTTCAAAAGTGACTACTCTAGGTGCCTCATTTTGGGGTACTTAACGTGAAACACGTTGGAGGTGCCTGATTGTCAGAGGGCAGGTGCTCAGCACTTTCTGAAAATCAGGCCACTTTAAGACATGAGGTCTAGTCACTTCTGAAAATCTTGGCCCTTGTTTCCCGGATTCAAGGAGCTTGACTCATTTGTGACTGAGTTTGTTCCCTGGTGATGCTGCTTTGCCTTGAAATGGCTTTTCTTAGGAGTGGAGAGCAGGCATATGCTGTAGTAATGGCACTTGCAGCACTAGGCAGGTGGCATGTCTAAATCCATCATCAGATGGCATCCACAGCAGTCACACTAGCTGTGAAAAGGCACAACGCCAGCCGAATGAGTAGGCATGAATATACAGAGTGAAAAGACCTTCATATAACCCAAGACAAGGAAACTTGCAACTCATGAGTTGCATATGGCGGCTTCTCTACTACTATGTGGATTCAAAACTGTTGCTATGATGGGAAAGGACATTGCATTAAAAGACACTGCACCACCACCCCCCAACCCCTCCTCCCACACACACACTTTCTGTAACAACCCACCAAAGCGTAGAAAAGAGATAAGCTTCTTGGTGTTTCTCTCTTTTTGTATTTGTATGTCTGTGTATAAAGTGTCTAAAATCACAGTTAGGTCACCCCTGAGTTTTAATTCTAAAAGGTCACTGTCAGATGCTTACAATGGTCTTTTGAGGTTGGTATTTGCCATATTTGTTATCAGGCTCAGAGTAAATTTTGTTTCCAGAAATGGTGCATGTGGGAGGAGGCAGGGCTGCCAAAGGAACACAGTCTCCTTGCAGATTATAAGCACGGGCATGCAAGTAAGGAGGAGAGGGCTTACATTGATGGGTGCACATGTTGGGGAAGAAGAACTGTCCTACTTCTAACTAGCAAATGGCTGCATGTGAGGGAATTGTTTTTTCTTTTTCTTTTAAAGCAAAGTCATAAAACAGCCTATAAAATGTCATACAAATATGTATCAAAGTGCCCCAATTGCCCCAAAGACAGCAAAATGAGACTTTATAATGTACTATCTCTATGTCATTTATTAATGGGGAGAGGATATAAATTTCTAAATACAGAGTCGTCTTTGCAACCACTTAAGTATGAAAGATCCTTGAATAATTGCGTGTAGCGAAGCGAGACACCGGTGCGGTGCCTCCTGCTGGTTATCCTGGGAATTAGCTATTCAACGTACGGAGCGCCTCGTACTGTCCGGTGTCTCGCCTGCCTCAGACCCCCATGTCCCTCCTGGACCCCGGTGCTCTTTACCTCGGGGGTCTGCCCCAGCAGTACCCCACCACACTCTGGGTCTCCCCTCCCAGGGGAACCCCCAACCCTCTCACCCACCTTGCCTCAGTGGCTCCATTGGCAAGGAGGCTGGACCAGCTGCCTCTGCCTATCTCTGGGCTGCTGCCTCTGCAACCCCAGTACCTGTTTTGGCCCTTTTAGCAAGTCCCGCAGCCTGGGGATTTACCAGGCTGGAGCTCCCCAGCTCCTCCTACCTTTCCCCAGCCCTGCTCCGTTCCCTGTACCCTGAGCTCCCAGGCAGCCCGGTCCTTCTCACTCCAAGGTTGGAGAGAGAGTGCCGCAACTCCTCCCTGAGCCCTTATAACAGGGCTAGGTGTAGCCTGATTGGGGCGTGGCCCCAGCTCTGGCTGCCTTCCCGATCAGCCTACCCTATTGGCTTCCTGGGACAGCCCTCTCCCAGGACTGTTTTAATCCCTTCAGGGCTGGAGTGGGGTGACCGCCCCGGCACACCGCCCAATACATTTTTTTTTAAAAGCAGATTCCAATGTTTTGCTGAATAAAACATTAGAATGGCCATACTAGGTCAGCCCAATAGTCCATCTAGTGCAGTACCCTGTCTTCTGACAGTGGACAGTGCCAGATGCTTCAGAGGGAATTAACAGAACAGGGCAATTATCCATCTCCTGTCGTCCAGTCCCAGCATCTGACAATCAGAGGCTTAGGGATACCCAGAGCATGGGGTTATGTTTCTGACCATCTTGACTAATAGCCATTGATGGACCTGTCCTCCATGAATTTATCTAATTCTTTTTGGCCTTCACAACATCCCATGAAAACAAGTTCCACGGGTGGCTGTGCTTTGTGTGAAGAAATACTTCCTTTTGTTTGTTTTAAATCTGCTGCCTACTAATTTCATTTTGTGAGCCCTGGTTCTTGAGTTATGTGAAGGGGTGACTAACACTTCCTTATTGACTTTCTCCACACCTTTTCTGATTTTATAGCCCTCTAGTCATCTTTTTTCCAAGCTGAACAGTCCCAGTCTTTTTACTCTGTCCTCGTATGGAACCAGTTTCATACCCCTAATCATTTTTGTTATCCTGCTCTGTACTTTTTCCAATTCTAATATATCTTTTTTTTTCTTCAGATGGAGCGACCAGAACAGCACTCAGTATTCAAGATGTGGGTGTACCATGGATTTACATAGTGGCATTATGATGTTTTCTGTCTTATTAGCTATCCCTTTGCTAATGGTTCCTAACATCCTGTTAGGTTTTTTGAATGCCACTGCACATTGAGCAGATGTTGTCTGAAAACGCTCCACAATGACTCCAAGATCTCTTTCTTGAGTGGTAACAGTTAATTTAGATCCTATCATTTTGTATGGATAGTTGGGATTATGTTTTCCAATGTGCATTACTTTGCATTGATCAACATTGAATTTCATCTGCCATTTTGTTGCCCAGTCACCCAGTTTTGTGAGATCCCTTTCTAGTGAGCTTTGGACTTATCTATCTTGAGTAGTTATGTATCCTCTGCAAACTTTGCCACCTCACTGTTTACCCCTTTTTCCAGATCATTTATGAATATGTTAAATAGCGCTGGTCCCAGTACAGATCATTGAGGGACCCCCGCAATTTACCTTTCTCTGCTGTGGAAACCCTTTGTTTCCTATCTTTTAGTCAGGTACTGATCCATGAGAGGACCTTCCTTCTTAAGCAAAGTAAGCATTTATGGGATAAGAGCTTTTGTGAGAGACCTTGTCAAAGGCTTTCTGAAAGTCCAAGTACACTATATCCAATGGATCACCCTTGTCCACGTGCTTGTTGACCCCCTAAAAGAATTCTAAGATTGGCCAGGCATAATTTTCCTTTACTAAAGGCATGATGGTTCTTTCCCCACATATTGTCTTAATCTATGTGTCTGATAATTGTGTTATTTATTATAGTTGCAACCAATTTGCCTAGTACTGAAATCAGGGTTATGGGCCTGTAATTGCAAGGATCGTCTATGGAGCCTTTTTTAGAAATCTGTCACTGCAGCAGTAGAAACATACACATAAGGGACATAGAAGCCTTTATCAAAAGCCTAGTATATAGTAAATGCCAATGGGTTGAGCAGGCATGTAAATGCGATAAAAAATTCTTTTTGTAAAATCTGGTTTAGAGCTAGCAAGAGCCCAGTGCTGAATTTCCCATTTTTCTGCTTTTTAATCATGACAGTAATTCTGTACACATTTGAAGCACATTCGAATCTATTTTCCAGCTGACAATCCAAAGGATATCACCCTGCAGGAGTGTGCGAAGAGTTTAGTGTTTCTGACTTTTAAAAAAATGAGCCTTTTGTTGACGGTACGAAAAGGAGAAAAAATGCATTTAGATTGTCTAAATTAGAATCTACATTTACGCCTTTTCTTTAAAATGTGGACACCATTCCTGCCCCTACCTCTATCCTGATTAAAAAACTCCCAAAGCTCATTCATTTGTATTTTATAATCCCATCCCTGACACTTCATCTTTTTATGCCTTTTGGACCCCAATCCTGCAAGTGTCTCTGTATGGACAGGCCCCACTGAAGCCAATATGGCTCATGGTGGGCACAGGGATCCACCCCCATTGATTCAACTGCAAGATCGGAGCCTTAAATTTGTAAGGGTCACCAACACAGGGATTTATCTGTGTCTGTACAGCACTTAACATAATAGGCCCACATGCCTAATGGGACATTTGTGTGCTACCAGAACATAAATGTTTAATAATAAAATATGTAAAATGGGAGCATGTGAGGCCCTGATTCAAGCAAAGCATTTAAGCTAAGCTTAGCTTTACGCACATGCTCAGGTTTAAACACATGCTTACGTCCATCCCTACTCAACAAAGCACATGCTTAAACCCTAATGAAATCAATGAGATTTAAATGTGCGCTCACAGTGCTTTACTAAAGCGCTCACAGTGCTTTACTGAAATGTGCATAAATAGTTTGCTGAATTGGAGCCTATGGAACAAGCATTATTTAAATCTAAAATGAATCATCCTTAGTGTATCATGTAATTGAGTTTAACTATCTTTCAAGTCAACCTTTCAAATAGGAAAGGAGAAATATCTGCCGATCACGGAGATACTATAGTCAACTCTTTTTTAAAAAAAACTATCAAAAGGAGAAGAGATAAAATCAGCTCTTCGGTTTCAAAGTGAATGTCCTGTTCATTTAAATTTGGCCCTATTCTAAATCACATAATGAAAGTATGAATTAATGCTTTAGGGAAGGAGATAGAGTTTGGTCTTTTTCTCTCTCAAATACCTATTGGAGAATAAATTAGATAAAACTATATTAAGTTCACCTAGGTTACATTTTGAATTTAAATTGATCTTGTTTGTTCAGTGTTTTATAGTAATTGCCTCCAAGCTAGCCTCATAGGTCCAAAAGATTTCATATGCATTTATTTACTTTAGCATTTTGATATTTGCATTTTTAACGGAAGCTCAGTCACAGCTTTTATTTTGTCTAATCTATCTACTAGGCTTTTATCCCACACGCTTCCCTTAGTCACAAAATTTGTCAACACAATAAAAAAATCTCTAGCTTTCCCATGAATGCACCCCTCCACCCCCAAAATTGCTGCCCAGCCAGCACAGGTATTTATGTTTGCATCTTCCGGTTGCTGTTTTTGGATGTTGTGTTTTGTTGCGGGAAGAATAGGTTTCACATTTCAATTTGAAGGCAGCAAGAGTAGAAATGGCACTAATCATCTTTGAGGAATGAGCCAACTCCTGAGAAAACACTGTCATATGCCTGACAGGGTTGAGAATTCCACTGTTCCTCTGAAGCATACTGTAAGTAATCAGTGGAGGTCATGGATGCACTGAATGAGGTTGCTTGGTAGCTGGGATGATTCCATGGAGGTCCTTGAAGATAATGACTGAAACCTTGACCTATTGATTGTCTACCATTGTTTTCATTATTAGTAAAACACTAAAGTATATAGGAATTTCCTAAAACAAGTCATATAAATAGAGCAATCTAATCAGCCATATATTAGCTATATTGTAATTGTACCTGTCCCATCCCAACTGATTGGATCCATTCATTGTCAATGGGTTTCAAGACAGCATATATACAATGTCAACAGTATGTTTATCTTAAAATAATAAACAAGGTTACATCTGTATACCTTAATCTATACCTATCATTCACAGAATTCTCAGTGAGTAAACTTGAGCCTACTCAATATTTACTAATCAATTTTAAATTTGGACTATTTCTCTAAAACTTCAGAGAACAAAACAACACCAACTGATAACGGGACAGATTGTGTCTGTCCCTGTATGAGTTTGCAAGGGAAAAGAGCCTTTCCTTTGCATCCCTATTCAGGTGTTAGATCAATCCCAGACCTCTCACATGGGAAATGTTAGGACTACTCCAGGTTAGTGCCAACACTGGCACTAGTTTCTCCAAAGTAAAGTGGGAACTGGGGTCAAACAGCTCAGCTCATAACTCAGTCATGGACTCACAAGAAGTGGCCATAGAACTTCCCCAAAATAATTGCTAGAGCAGATCTTTTAGAAAAACATCCAATCTTGATTTAGAAATTGTCAGTGATAACGAGTCCACATGACCCGTGGTCAATTGTTCCAATGGATAATTAATCTCAACGTTAACAATGTACACCTTACTTCCAGTGTGAACTTGTCTAGCTTCAACTTCCAGCCTCTGGATCATATTATACCTTTCTTTGCAGATTATAAACTCCACGTGGCAGGAACTGATATCTTTGCTTATACACAAAATTTTCAAAAGTCACTATTGTCTGTTGAATTGGACTTAAGTTGTAAATGAACGGATTTTCGCCCCTATGTCATTCAGAGGCAGCCCACACCGTATACAGTAGCTACTATTATCATCAAGAGCAGGCAAACTAGTTACTGTTGAGACAATGCCTGGATTAGATTAAAATTAGACGAATTCAGATTAAAGTTCATTTATTTTCTACCTTGCAGCACCTTTCCTTCGAAAAACCCCAAACTTTAGGGCATGTTAAAATATATTCTCATGTAAACAACATAAATCAATGGCAGTCCAAAGTTAGAACAGGGTCGTGTCAGAAAATGCATAAATCAGAAGATATTCATGATTCTAAATATAAAACTCTGAAATATTTCCCGTGCTTGAATTTTGGCCAGATGTGCAGAACAGAAACCAAAACAAAAACCCCCAAACCTTTATGTGATACTGCCAATTTGACTCAGGCACAAGTGAATGCTTCCAAGAACAGTGTTACAAATCACATTACTTTTTAATAAATGAAAGATGAAATATTTATTCAGTCTTTTCCTAGGGCTGTTGATTGCAGAGGATACCCGCTGTATGACCTGAAACTCACTGAGATGGTTATAACACACTTTGCTACATTTCTTAGACCTGAGAAAATAAGGAAGAGATGCGCAGCTGCAGAAATTACAGTCCAGCGAAATAGCTGAAAAATAGCACTGCAAGAACAATGTTTCATACAAAAGGCAAATCTACTGCATGCATTACCCTGTGTGATATCTGCCACTGTCTTCAGGGGTCAAGCTGGGCCAGTTCACAGAAGCTCAGCGAGCTGGTACTTTCTTTTGTGCTCAATAATCTGAAGTATTCATTTTTAAAAATTAAACCTCCAGCCTTTGGGTTGCAAATATTACCTTTCAAATATGAACCACCAGTGCTGTGCTGTCTTCCTGGGTCTAAAGATCCTGCAATAATAGCCTTGAGAACTGTGAACTGCCCCATTAATCTCACTGGGGTTTTAAAACTGAAATCTAACAATGCTAATTTAAATATCAGTATTGTTAAATTCTTTCACTGCTTATCAAAGCACACCAGACATAGTATGAAGATCTGCACATTCTACTGCAACATCTCATTTGGGTGTTACATGTAGCTGGAGCTTGGACTGTGAGCAGAGCTTGGCAGGGTATCAATTTTTTTTTTTTTTTTTTACCATTATGATCTGTAAAATCGACAAACCAAAGGGGAATAAAGAAGCCTGGGAGGCATTCATGGCCCATCAAGGGGAGTCAAGCAGCAGAGCTTATGGGGCAGTTGAGACCCAGTGAGAGGGAGCTGAGCCCAGGTAGCTCAGCAGAGCCCAAGAGCGTATCTGAATCCCATGAAGTTCAAGCCCATCCCAAGAAGTCTAGCGTTGCACCCACAATCACACTCCGGACCTCTGAGCAGTCCGAGTTTCTTTTTTGCATCTCAAGAGGGTGGAACTTGATTTATGGGTAGAACTTGATTTATGGGCGGAGTTTCAAGTGAACCACTTGTGGCTGTCGGTCTCCCCACCCCACATTTCACCTCCTGTCTGTATTCTACATCTAAAATCAGAAACAATTGTCTATATAGAAGGGTGAGACTTTCATATGCTAACTGGACACAAGTAGTGGTATTTTTTCCTCACTGTCAAACTGAGTACACATTTAGCTTCTTAAATGACACTCATGTCTCATGCGTATATTGGAGAACAGCAGTAACCCTTAGATACAGACCCACTACAGCATCAGAATGTATCTCTAAATGCCAGTTAAATCAAGCTCCAGTGCTTAGCTCTAATATAATATCTATACTGAAGCTAGACTTAGGCTTTTGAGGAGATGATCATAATGATTATGATTTCTAACCATTATCAGTTTTCATTTCTTTATTGTTAAAAGACAATGCATTTTGATGTCCACAAGATGAAATTCCTAGATTCCTATTGTTTGTATTAGAATAGCAGCCCTATCGGGATCAGTGCCCAGAAGTGCTAGGTATTGTACCAACACACTGTGAGAGACAGCCCCCGCTTAGAGGAGCTTACAGTCAAAACAGAGAAAAAGTGGAAAGGGAAACAGATGCACAGACAGAAGAAGAGACTTGCTCAAGGCCACAGAGCAGGCTAGTGGCAGAGCCAGAATTAGAATCCAGGTCTCCTGACTCCCAGTCCTGTGCCCTATCTACTGGACTACACTTCCTACTGGATACCATCATATTTAATTATAGATAACTAGTGCAAGGCGACCAGCTTTTCTGGGGCATCTCTTTGTGCTTGGGGAGGACATGGAGATGTCTAAGGGAGTTGACAGATAAGTCTGAGGGGGATTAGAGATCACCCAGAAGATAAGTGGAGCTAAGGAGCACAGGGAGAAGCTTGAAGTGCCTTAAGGGAGAAGCTTGAAGGGACTTAAAGAAAAGTGAAGCTGACACCAGTGTCCTTGTGAGGCCAGAGAAAACACAACAGACCAAAAGAAAGGAAGCAACCCAGAGAAGAATGGAAGGTCCTGTGTGTGGATGAACAGGTGGCAAGGGGTGAGGGAATGTCTGTGGACCCCACAATGGAACCCAAGACAGGATTTGGCTGTAAGTAGAGCTGGACAGAACGTTTTTTTGGTCAAAATTTGCTGATTCATCTTAACGGAAACGTTCTGTAGAAGCTGTTTGATTACAACAAAGTTTCTTGCCCGGTTGACTGCTCGTCTGCTCAGCAGCTCTGGTGGGCTGATGGGGAGCCCAGAGCCTGAGAGCCCAAGCTCCTCAGCAGCCTGGGCTCCAGGTCAGTGGTCCCGGGGCAGCCCACCAAGCCGACTATGCCAGAGCCAGGGCTCCATTCCCTTTCACACAGAGCTGTGGGGGGGGGGAGGGGAGGAGGGTTCATTCTGAATCAGAATGAAACCAAATTTCAAAATGTGGAAATCCTCTGCAAAATGGATTTACCTTTCTCCCCCCAGCTTTGGCTGTAAGGTAAAGTTATGGGCCATTCTGGAACACAGACTCCTGTCTTGACTGGATTATATTGAACAGTGTGCTATCGTCTCATGAGTTAGACTATACTAGGAACCACCCAAAGATCTTCCTTTATTGGTAAATTCAGACTCACATTGAAGACACATGAAAGCTACCCAAAGCCATGTCTCCCCTTGGAAAAGAGCTCTCTCATTATCTGTAGTATAATTTGATATCAATGACTATGTTACTAAGCTAGGATCCCAATTTAGAAGCACACTTATGGGGCGAGGGGGAGGGATGAAGAAATCAAGCCCATTATAATACCTAGCACTCCTACAGCACCTTTCACCCAAGGATCTCAAAGCCCTTTAAAAATATTAATCAGCTAAGACAGGATTTATTTTTGCATTTACATGAACAGAATTGGTAAGAAATGCATCGATATACAATAAAAAGCATGTTTTTGGCAGAAAGTGCTACACAGATACTCACTGGTTTAAATATTAACTACAACTATCCTCATTAAAGCTGCTAGTGTGTTTACACATTTTAATTTCCTCCATACATTTGTCTTCCTGAAAGCATGTCAGAAACTAATGACAACTTTCAAGTTGGCTGGATTTCATTCTCTTGAATACAGACAAGTGGGGTTTAATTTGAAATCCGACATCACTTTAAAATATTAAATCGGAACACAGTGGTTTTACAGTTTACCTTCAGCCAAGTGACTGAAGTGAGCTTGTACAAAAGCAGGCCAGAGTTAGCTGAAAAAGAATGATGAGTCAAAATCATATCAACATGCTGATACATTCTAAATCATCACCATACTAATGGAAAACAACATTAAGGTTAATCAAATCAAGGATTTAAATTAAAAACTAAAAAAATAAAATGAGATATGCTGGCTTTGATGAATTGGGGGTTCTGTCTGTCCCACTTCTGAACTGTGGATGATTTTATGAAATTGTATCATTAAATTACTCTGTCATGGAAAGCCTATATGTATGTGAATCCACTATAAGTTAGCAGGGTTAAGTCATGTCTGTGCCAGGCCAAAGACCACTGCAAGTGAGCAGCACTGAAGGATCATCTAGTCAGAGTAAAACACCTTTTGAAAATGGGTTTACTGTAGCTGGGAGAAGACACTTCCTGAAGGGGGAGTGGGAACTTGAGAGCAGCGGACAATTACCAAAAGGTAGAACAAAAGAAGCAAGTGACCCCAGCAGAAGTTGACAATGGGACTCACAGGGGGAAACTGGGAGAAGAGAGACATTTTGCACCAGATTAAGATGAGGGAAACTGCTGCAGTGGCATGCTAGCCAGGGGTTCGGAGGACCTTGCCTGCCTGACTGGCGGGACATAGATGGTCCCTCAAGGGTTCCCATGGGAAGGGTGAGCTAGTGAGGGAAATTGTGTTTAGGATGTTCTATTGATTTGGGTGATCTGTACTATCCTGTGCTTCACATGATTAAATATAAAGAGCATAAAGTTGAAAAAACTGTATGAAGAGCAGATCTGTATATGCTTTACAACTACTGCGTGCCCCTGCGAGAGTTAAATTGTAAACCAGAAGCTTCACACACTTTTCGGGTGGAGATCAGGGAGAGGGGTGTGTTTAAGTGTGGCAAGCCTGAGGGATCAGTGGTGCACCCAGAGGAGCTAGGCAGTGGAACAGTGGGTTCCAACACTTGGAAGCGGGTACTGATAGAAGGCCTGAGCTCTGAGCATGTGCCTCAGGACAGCAAGATTGGGGCTGCGATTGGACTCTGTTCAGACTCCAGGAGCTTGAAATCTGGGAGTTCTGGAACCCTGGTAATCCGGAGAGCAGGGGCTTGGATTCCCCTCACAGTAGTCCTAGTGGGTGGCTAGTAGGGGGTGCTCTAGAGCTATCTAATCCACAGCAGGGGAAAGTTACTGGGGTTCCCCATACAAAGAGCACAGATGCAACTGCTTTCTAAACAGAGAGCTTGAGCCTGCACGTCTCCACACACGCAGAACTGCCACTGACTTCAACTGGGGGTCCATGCACACAGTTGTTGGAGAATTAGGGACATTTCCCACACACACCCTACCACCATCACCTCAGAAGATTAGGTATCTCCGCTTACAAAAGAAAAGATGGTAGAGACACTGAACCATTTAAAATGCTTTATAATCAAAATTAAATATATGGAGATATACCTATCTCATAGAACTGGAAGGGACCTTGAAAGGTCATTGAGTCCAGTCCCCTGCCTTCACTAGCAGGACCAAGTACTGTCCCTGACAGATTTTTTTTTTCCCCCCAGATCCCTAAAGGGACCCCTCAAGGGTTGAACTCTCAAGGCTGGATTTAGTAGGCCAATGCTCCAACCACTGAGCTATCCCTCCTCCCAATAGCACTGGTTGAATTTATGTTCTGTAGAAAGTTCAGAAAAAAATTCATTTTAGAAATATCAAAATGACTCTATTGAAGTGCTTCATTTCGATATTATATTACATATTTTCAATGCAAGGGTTGAGGTAAACCTCTGGTTGACATACAGTAACTCCTCACTTAATGTTGTAGTTATGTTCCTGAAAAATGCAAATCCAATTTCCCCATAAGAATTAATGTAAATCGGGGGGATTAGGTTCCAGGGAAATTTTTTTCACCAGAAATTTGTGTATACACATATATACACACACACAGTATAAGTTTTAAACAAACAATTTAATACTGTACACAGCAATGATGATTGTGAAGCTTGGTTGAGGTGGTGAAGTCAGAGGGTGGAAGAGGGTGGAGTATTTCCCAGGGAATGCCTTACTGCTAAACGATGAATTAGCAGTCGGCTGAGGCCTCAAGGATTAACACATTGTTGTTAATGTAGCCTCACACTCTACAAGGCAGCACAAATGGAGGGAGGGGAGACAGCATGGCAGACAGAGACAATGACACACACCCTGTGTGAGAGAGAGATGTGCATTGCCCCTTTAAGTACGCTGACCCCACTCTAAGTACATTGCCTTTTTAAGTAGATCAGCAAGTCCAGACAGCCGCTGCTGCCAGAAAGCTCCCTCCCATGTATGTGTCCCCCCCCCCCACCCCCACTCTATGGAGATGAGATAAGCAGGAAGACACCCTGACATTAGCACCCCTTCCCCCCACTTACATAGCAAGCAGGAGGCTCACGGGAGCAGCTCCAAGGCAGAGGGCAGGAGTAGCACATGGCAGTGGGGGCAGGGACAGCTGAACTGCTGGCAGTTGATAGCCTGCAGCACAGGGAACTTAGGGGAGCAGGGAGCTGATAGGGGGGCTGCCGGTCCACCCTGGTTCCAAGCCCCCACCAGCTAGCTCCAATGGGCTGCTCTTTCTGCAAGCGGTGGACAAAGCAGGCAGCTGCCAAACAATGTTATAAGGGAGCATTGTGCAACTTTAAACAAGCACGTTCTTTAAGTGATCAGCAACATAACAACCCGGGACGACTTTAAGTGAGGAATTACTGTAATAGCCGCCCTTCATTCAGGATAAATGTAAGAAGCAGTTAACCTCCTTTTAAAGTAAGATAACTGAAACAACAGGAGCCACCACCCAAAACACACGCCACAAGCAAACCCAATCAGGTGGCTAGAGGGATTTCACTGGGAATACAAATGCAGAGGCCTGGGTATTGTATTAGTGGAGTTCTGTGTGTGAGAGCAGCAGCAAGAAAACTCTTCAGGCAGACAGAGAAGGCAGCAAAAGGCAAGGACAGCCAGAGAAGCATCTTTAACATCATCTTGAGAAAAAGCTAAGAGAGAACTTCTGGAGCAGAGTGCTGGCTGGAAAGAGGCTTGGAATATTGAACAAGAAAACTGTTTCGTGATGTTTGATTCCTACTGTGGCCAGGGCAACTGGACTTGGCACACATTCTTTGTAAGTAAACAGGATTGCATCAAAGAAATACCTGACATCATCAACAATTTCTCCTCCTAGTGGAAACAACCTGATTTGGCTAATTGCTTAGGTCAAAAAGGGTAACACTATTATATTTATTTTTATATTGATGTAAGCAGAGTCAGGATGAGCTCTACCCTGACATCTGGTGGTGAATTATGGCGAGTGTGGAAAAGAACTCCAGGGGCTGATCTTGTTTGCATAGGCACACCCACTCGCCTGGCATGAAACACAACAACTGAAAATGGTTACTTTGGCTGGTGTGGGATCCCCAGTTTCTCTATTATTGGGGCGGGAAGAATAAAGTTTTGTTACCCTGATTCTGTGAATCAAGGCCAGTGGAACTGTTGTATGACAGAAGGACTGAGTGAGTCCCTCACCATTACCTAAGTAGCACTTGCTTGACAAGGGGCATGGGTTACAAAACCCAGTGAATTGAGAGGGGATGGGGACAGGTATTTGTACCTGATGGTATGGGCCCCCTCTGAGGGTTTGAAACACCAATTGCACCGCCTCCTCTCTCCACTGTTGAATGTCAGAGCTAACTTTGATTCCCTTAGGAGTCTAGTTACAGGCTGCGGAGCTGAATTCACTTTGGGCCAATGGTGCACCAGCACTGGGGCTCCCCTACTATACTATGAGCTGAAATCACTAAGAGCTGAAATCACAAAAGAGCTGATGTTATTAAGAGCTGAAATCACAAAAGAGCTGATGTTATTAAGAGCTGAAATCACTGAGTGCTGTGTTAACTAGTGGGGGAGCCTGAAGCTATATTGCTCAGCAACTGGCGGAGCAATTTGTGGAGACGACTGGAGGAGCAGCGAGCGGCGTGGAGCCTTGCGGGGCCGGTTGGAGTGGCCTAAGGAACGGCGAGCGGAGCTGTTTGCGGGGACGGCTGGAACGGCTCACAGGTCGGGGAGCGGAGCGGAGCGGAGCAGCTTGTACAGCGGAGCAGTTCGTGGGATGGCAGGAAAGTGGACTGGCTCGTGGTAAAGGCTGCAGCGGAACCCCCACGGAGAAACAGACGGCTGGCCAGCCTCGGATCACGTAAGGTGCCCCTTAACACCCTGCGTGCCCCCCCCCCTTTTTACTCTGGGACTGCACTGACCAGGGACAGAGACTTTGGGGGTTGTTGGACTTTTGGGACTTTGGGTGGTTGCTGGACCCAAGAGACTTTGGGGGTGTCGGACTTTGGGGACTCTGGGTGATTTTTGGGTTGCTGGATTCAAGAACCAAAGGGAAAGGACACAGCCCAATTTGCTGGGGTGGGTTTTGCTCATGGTTTGTGTTGTGAATCCTGTTTGTGGTGTTTTTTTCCAATTTTATGCTGATGTCGTTTACCTCATGTTATTAAACATTTTCTGCTACACTCAGACTCCGTGCTTGCGAGAGGGGAAGTATTGCCTCTTAGAGGTACCCAGGGGGGGTGGTGTGTAATTGTCCCAGGTCACTGGGTGGGGGCTCGAGCCGGTTTTGCATTGTGTTATTGAAACTGAACCCCTAGATACAGAACCCGGCCCTTGTTGCTGCCAACTAGATGGGCAGAAGGGTTACATTATATTTTGGATTATGTACCCAGAGCTGCACCAGCAGCATATGGTGCAGTGTACTTGTGGGTGTCTGGCTACTACTGAGAAAGCTGGGAGGAAGGGGACTGGCCAAACCAGTTACACAAGCACCTGTCCATACCACAAAAAACAGTGTTTCAAACTGGTTACAGGGAGGCAAACCGGAAGCCTGAGTCTCTGGCAGGGGCAAAATACAGTTAGTTAGTGAATATTTTAACCTTGTGTTGTGGGGATACAATCATGTCTGGAAGCAATCGTGAAACTAACTAGTTACAAACTCCTAGAAAAGTTGTAATGTGGATAGAGCATTAGTAGCTTCATCTCTTCAGACTGTTGAAGGCATCAGTGATCCTTCCTATAGTTCTGGGTAGAGCACAATAGCTGCCACTATTGTCTGAGCACTACAACACAATTGTTGCACTGCATCAACAGCTACCAACAAAACCTTACCATTGCCTCTTGTCACACTTGTGTTGATAGAATGTACAATAACTTCCTGAAGTTTTATCTCCCTAGCACACTTGCACAGCCTAGGAGAAAGCTATCAGACATTTTGACAGGTGTTATCATAAAAACAGATAAAACCCACAAGGGAGAAATTTAACGGTCATGCTGTTACTGTTCTAACTCCTACCAGAGCATTACCATGAATCAAAGCACAAACAGAGGCTTCGTTCATGTTAATGAAGCATTCTTTGCTGAAATTATCGCTTTTTCTTTTCTTGCTGTTATTTCTACTGCCATGTCCAGTGCCACAGCAAACCAACGGGGACTGAAAGGCAACAGTGTGTTAGCGCAGCTTGTTACAGCCAAAGAAAATTGGTGATAGTGCTACAGCCATGGCAGCACAAGAGCAAAGCCTCACTATCTGTACCACCTCCTCCATTGTCCAAACTGGTATAGGTCCAGGAGGTAAAGATAATGAGAATTAATTAACTTTCAACAGATGTCACATTCACCAGGCGAGATTCTGATTTCAGTTACACTAGTGTAAATCTGGAGGAACTCCTTTAACTCCAGATTTACACCGATGTAATCCAGATCAGAATCTGGCCCTACAATCGCAGCTGAATTCCAGCTAACATCCTCTTCCAACGTTGGGTAGGAAAGCAGAGAACCTGTTGGAAACAAGGAGAAGATTGGCTGTAGCCTGTGAAGGAAGATTAGAATCTCTTTCTTTCTCTTCTCTCTTATGGGGAATTAGCAAAAACAGCTGGCTGATGATAGCTGGCAAATGCTACTTCAATCCCCTGTGGGCCAGGCATTATATTTTTGAAACACACTTTATTAAGTGCCAGTTGATGTACAAGAATAGGCCAGGTGAGAGATCCATGAAAGTGCAAATCCACAGACACAGCCAGGTTTCCCACTCCCTTTCCCCGCCACATTCCTCTTTATTGCTATAATTTTCCCCGACCTTCAGGCTCAATGCTTGCAAAAAACACAGAAGGGCTATCTCCAGCCAGACATATTCAAGTTAATAACACCACATACTAATACACTTGTTAAAATGTCCACATTAAATAAGATGAACGGTATTTGGGTGGGGGTAATACTAAATCAGGGGGCCCTTGAGATGCTTGGGGACCAAAACAATTGTTTAGTTTGCTTATGCTTAGCACCACCAACAACCTTTCTCACGCCTTTAACATGATCGGTAAGTGAGAAGTTTAGATTTCTAAATCCCATTGGCAACTTTAGTTCTTTTTCTGTCCAAAAACAAATGATCTATCTAAAATCTGTAGTCTCCATCACCTTAGTTTCTGAGCGCCTAATTATCTGACCTATTAATTTTAAAAGTAGCAAAGTTAAAGGATGATCTCACCCTGTATTCTAAACACACTAATTTTATATTCAAATATTAAATCACAGGAACATTAGAATAATCCAGATATGCTATTGTCTAAATTCCCAACCCAGGGGAAAAGAGGCCTTATAGTATAATTGCCAAAGAAGGGTGACTTTACCAACTGCAATAACTGGCAAGAAATCACATTACTCTCGATGCCTGGAAGCATCACGCACAACATTATCCTGGAATGTATCAAGAAAAAAATAGATTTCCAACTTATAGAGGAACAAGGAGGTTTTAGACCACTGAGATTATGTGCAAACCATACTGCTGTTCTCAGACATATTATAAAACAAAGTGTGGAGTGGCAAGAGCCAATTGTGGTAAATGTTATTGATTTCCAGAAGGCTTTTGACAGAGTATGCAGAAACAGCCTTTTGAAAATTATGGCATACTATGGAATACCAAGAAAAATAATTAGAATCATCAAGGATCTATATGCTAATGCCAAATGTGCCATCAGAGATGGTGACAACATCAGCCAATGGTTTGCATAGACAACTGTACTAAAGGCAAGCAAACAACTTTCATAAACTTGAAAAGATTTGGAAAAGTGGCATGACTGGCACTGATACTAAAATGTGAATATTTTACACGAGCATCATGTCTGTCCTTTATGGAGCAGTGTCATGAAAATCTACAACAGAAATTGATAAGATGATGAACTCATTCTGAAGTAAGTGCCTGCAAAAGATCTTCTGAATTCATCTGAAATAATTTCTTGCAACATCAGAAAATCTAAGGAGAGCAAACCAACCTAATGCATCAAACATGGTAAGAAGATGATGGTGGACATATTTAGGACATGCTTTAAGGATGTTACCAACATGACTTCCATAGCAAGTGACACTACCTGGAAAAAGAAAAAGAGGGCAAACCTAGAGAAACATTATGCAGAACAATAGAGAAAGAAGTCAAATTCATTGACAGGACACTCAGAAGACTGAACAGACCAGCACAAGACTGAAATAAATGGCAGAAACTGGTGGACGCCCTATGCACCTGAGGGTGCGGGAAGATAAAGAAAGAAGAAAAGATTGTCCAAATTTTGTCCTTGGATGTATAGGCATAGGCAATGTAGATCTCATTAACTTGAAGAGATACACATCAATGGACATAATTTGAAAGACTGAGGGTGGATAGATAGAAAAAGTTCAGACACTCATGAAATCCCTACCTTTATTTATTCACTATTATGACTTTTAATATAAAAAAGATAGTACAGCTTATCATTATTAGGAAATGGAACACACTGTCGACGGCAGAAAATTCACCAGAGATTTCAAATCTCATCATTTCTAGTTAATTACAGTAATACTCTATCCCTTTGGTTTTCACAAAATCTCTCCATGGGCAATGTTTATCAAATGGATTCAAATAATTTACTTCAGTTTTGTCTAGAACTGTTCCCAGCTTATCTCCACCAAATCCCAGGATGAATTTGATATTAACATTACCAGTAGAATGTTATACAGATAGTACATGGCAATCAAAGAAAGAATAGTTTCTAAAACAACCATTTTCTTTTCAATAAAAAACTAAAAATGTCTTATCAGCTGAGATAAAAAGGGTAAGGGACCACATTCTCTCCTTGACATACATGTGTAAGTCCCATTACTGCCAATGGGAGACAACCGTACATATATTGAGGGGAAAACAGACTCATCATAGACTTGCTCTTGTACCAATAGGCACTTTGCTATAAACTTCGATGGCAGAAGATCAGATCCTATTTGCATAAGATAGTTATGTGCGAAAGTACTGCAATCATCAGGACAATTGTTAAAATCTTCACCTTAATTTAGGATTGTGTTTCAAAACAAAACTAAAATGAAAGCAATTACTACTATTCAGGACTATTTTGGCTGCATCTTCTGGGATAGTTTCACAGAGAAAGATTAAGAGCCTGATCATGCAACTCCTTAGGGTATGTCTATACTGCAACGTAAGCCCAGGGTTAGTGGGACTCAAGTCAGCTGACTCATATTAGGGAACCCGGGCTTGAGCGTCTACATTGTATTTTAATCCTAGGTTAAGAATTTTCTGACCCATGCTTGAACCTAGGACTCTGGCGTCCATACTGCAGTGCACAGACCCGACTCAAAGTAACCATATCCAGTGCCGTATTATTGCCTAGGCCGACAAGGCCTAGGCCTAGGGCGGCAAATTTGCAGGGGCGGAAGCTTCCCTCCGCGCCCCGCCCCCCTGCTCCAGCTCACCTCCGCCTCCTCTGCAAGCACACTGCCGCATCCTGTTTCTCTCCCCTCCCCAGAGCTTGTGCCGCGAAACTGCTGTTTCGTGGGGCAGGGAGGGAGGAGGGGGAACGCCACGCTCTGGGGGAAGAGGCGGGGCCGGGGGAGGGGGTTTGGGGAAGGGATCCAATAGGGGAAGGGAGGGGGCAGAGTTGGGGCAGGGACTTTGCGGGGGGGGGTTGGAATGGGGGCAGGAAAAGGGCGGAGTCGGGGCGGGGCCAGGGCGGCAATTATTTCCCGGCCTAGGGGCGGCAAAATTATTAATCCACCACTGACCATATCCCAGAGTCCCTAGATCCCGCCGCTGAAATGTGGACATTCTAGCCCTAGGAATGTGGTGCACTGTGGGAAAACTTTACTGCCCGTCCTGCACATTACCAAGAAGCAGC
Source organism: Terrapene triunguis (assembly GCF_002925995.2). Lineage (NCBI taxonomy): Eukaryota > Metazoa > Chordata > Testudines > Emydidae > Terrapene > Terrapene triunguis. The sequence continues at coordinate 821,971 of NW_020664779.1, forward strand.
TTGTTTTGCCAACAGGTTGATCAGTTCCCTCTCCATTGCAAACCCAAAGTGTATTTGCAGATCAGTGATTGGAAAAGAATGGGTTAATACTGACCTGAGCTGCTGCTATTTGCCAGGTCGGGTGCGGTGGAGGGAGGCTTCCATTTTCAATAGAGTGGATTTCAGATTGTTGGGATAGAGAGGACTAAGGAAGTTGTCCCATGGAATTGTAGGATACTTATGGATGACTCCAAGGACTTGAGTCAAGCGGGGCCGTGGCCACACTGCAAAGCAATAGGGTTCAGACCCTGGGTCTTAGCTTCACTGGAGCTCAGACCCTCCAGCCCTGCAGGGTTCTGGGCCTGTGGGTCCAAGCCCTGGGTTAGCGCAGTTGCAGTGTAGATATGCTTTCCTAAATTGGAGACTTACTTATTACATAAATAGCTTTCAGTGCCAGGTCTGATTATAAACTATTCATTAAATTAAAGGTTTCAGGACCATAAAGCTTTGCAGAACTAGCAAATATATAATAACTTACTTGCAGAACTGCGAGTCAAATACCCAACTGGCATAAATCAAGCTGAAAATCTGGACCTGAGAGCTCTGATACCTAGGTGTAGATATTAGACCTACTTTGGGACAGTGTCTGTATTGCAAGAGACTGCCCAGTGTGCACCAGCAGTGAGGCTCCCCCACTAACAGCTGAAATCACTGAGAGCTGTGTTCAGTGGTGGACCCTGAAGACATCTTGGCGAGTGGCCGGCTGGCAGAGAGGGCCAGAGCAGAGCCCCACATAGAGGTGCGGCAATCGGCCAGCACGGTGACGAGCGAGTGTGCCCAAGCAGCAAAGCGTGTAAGGTGCCTCCTTACCCCCCCCTTCCACCCAGGGTGGGAGGTGAACTCTGCGGATGAACCTCTGAACTCTGGGGCTGCACTGGCCAAGGACAGCAACTGTGAGTGGGGTGCAGAGAAGGGATGGGCACATTAAAGGGACTTTTGGGTTGCAGGACTTAAGACCCTGAGGGGAAAAGGACACTGCCCAACTTACTTGGGGGTGGGTCTTTTGTTCATGGTTTATGTTTATGAACCCTAGTTGCGGTGTTTTCCCAAATTAATTCTGAGTTACTTCCCTCCTTTTATTAACAGTTTTTGCTACACTCATACTCTGTGCTTGCAAGAGGGGAAGTATTGCCTCTTAGAGGCACCCAGGGGGTAGTGTGTAATTGTCCCAGGTCACTGGGTGGGGGCTCGAGCCGGTTTTGTGTTGTATTGTTGAAAAGCAACCCCTAGACACTGAACCCGGCCCTTGTTGCTGCTGGCTCCACCTGGCAGAAGGGTTACACACGTACATATATAGGAATATTTTAAAAGGATGGACAATTTCAGTTCTGTTAAATGTAAGTGACCATAACACAAACCAGTTCAGCTAAGTAAGATTTATTTTAAAACTACACACTTTGTTAAAAACACTATGGAAACAATTTAACACCTAAAAAAGTGCTATAAAAAGATATGCCTGCATCAGACCCATTCCAGTCCCAAATGTATGTATAGACAGTATTAAAAAAAGGGATATTTTCTCCCTCAGGAATGCCAAACACTGTTCTTCATGAATATGTATAATTAGATGTTCTCTGTGAGTGAGAAGTAGTAATTAATTCAGTGTTAAACATCACAACCTATTACTTGAACTCCATGGCAACCAACATTGCCAAAAGAGAAAATGAATTTTCAAAGCCTATTTTTAAATTATTACATTTATACATTTTCCAAAATTTCAGAGCAGGTTTGCACTATTTTTAGACAAAGACAATAGAAGTTAACTTTTTCAAGTGCTAAGGAATAAGCTCATTAATGAGGGAGGTTATAATTTTTTTGACTCAAAAGAATGACTTGGTGGCAGGTGAACTAAGACTTCTATGAGATTGGGGTTATTTTTTTGAAGGTACAGAACTGAAAATATAAGAGAAAAGGTGACTGATATGCATGGTTGTCTCAATGTGATAAGCAAAGCACTCTGAAGAGCATATTTTCAAAGTATTCCTCAAGGTTTCAACCACATGACTGTCACTGGCTTTTAGATGCGATTGGACCACCAGAGAACATTCTGAAATTCTGCACTTTAATAGTTTGGTTAATGATTTTTTCCCCCTGTATCATCTGGTACCAATCCACACTCAAAACAGTATGTGGAAATGTTACTTTCACTGCATTCTATTAAGGACAAGCGCAAGCTGTAGAATGTTGATACAGATTTCGAACCGACTTTGGTTCAGGGATGTTCAGAGCTGACATAACCTTATTTTTCATGGAATATGAAAGTTCATTATTTGCATCTGATTCCTAGCTAAACAAACTCAAAAGGAGTCTTATCTTGATAACGCAGTAGGATTTATGTGGGCTGCTCCCACTATTGTTAATCCATGCAGTGATCAAAGAATAAAATCCTATTGTCTCTATCTTCACAAGAAAGCGGTGGGCTACTCTTTGACAATACTGAGGTTGCAAGGCTATTTTGGTTCTCTTAATATGTAGTAAGTGGGGGCTCTATGCTTCCCTCTATATGGGCAGAGTCAAGCAAAAACTGGGCAAGGTACCGAATCTCTGCTACATTCTCCCTCTCTCCCTAGAGCCAACAGAAGAAACCCTTTCACAGGATTACAATGGAGTTAAGGCATACTGGGGAAAGTGAAGCCGCTCTTCATGGCAGGATCCCCTAAAGACCTAGCGGAATCCACTTGAAACTTAATGTTGCTCCAAGCTCCACACCTACTATCCCCCACAAAGAGGTAGGTGGCAAAACCTGTGGCAGCATGGGAGGCTAAGGGTGCATCATAGAGAGGCCCACAGAGGCCCCCACCCCATGCAGATGTTCCTAGAGCAACAGGAGGATAGAACATAAGCTCCACAAAGATTCCAGGCTACTTTACCCCCCACCAAGAAAGCATATTTTCTCCTGTACTTCTCATTACAAAATTCTGAGGGTTTATCTGAGTAGGTTTTTATATCATGAAAAACATAGCTAGTCTATGTTACATTAGACCTACTGAAGAAAATAATTACATTAGGGAAACCTTCAGCATAAAGAAGAAACAAATAATTACTTATGCTAAACAATCTGTTCCATCTTCTATTTAGTTGTGACACTGAGTACCTTTCCCAGACCTGAAGAAGAGCTCTGCATAAGCTCGAAAGCTTGTCTCTCTCACCAACAGAAGCTGGTTCAATAAAAAATATGACCTCACCCACCTTGTCTTGCTAATATCCTGGGACCAACACGGCTACAACAACACTGCAAAAAACAAATACATTACATTTAGGGGAATTAACACAGCCAAAATGTGATACTCTCTTTCAGGATATAACTTCCTCAAGTAATTGTTGTGTACAAATATTTGTGTGTATTGTTTGCAGTGCTGGTTTTGGGAACCAAGAAACATTGATTAACCCTGCAAAGAATTCCAAAGTAACCCTTTCAGTTGAAAACTACTATTCAATTCAGAACTCTGAAATGGTCAAATGCTCCCTGTAAATTTTCATTAACACTGAGCTGTAGGCAATTAATTTTTTAGAAATAGTAAGGGTCAGATGTAAATCCGCAGTTAGGGCACTGAAGTTAATGGACTTACTCCACATTTAATATCAGTGTAAATGGGATCAGAATTTAGCCTCTATATTGCACTGAAAACAGTCACAAATCATGCTGAACAACGGAATCACCATGGTGAATAACAAATGCAAAAATAACTTCACTTCTAAATGCAATTATTATAATGTTGCTATCTTAAAGACTTATACTTGGAAGCCAAGAAGTTGTCATAATAGAAGAGACAAGTAAACAGTAAAGTAGAAATGATGTGTCGGGGGAACTCTGAATTAGTTCAAGCCTTAAAGTTGCAATCAAACCTTTTCAGATATGAGATCCAGTTACTGCAGTGCGTTTTATGGCTGGATGCAAGAAGGCTGGGGTTATTTGAGTGACATCGCTCACCCTCTCCAGTAGCCAGTTATATTAAGCACGTGGGCTGAGTTATGTGAAAATGGAAGGAGGGGACAGAGCATCAGTAAGGAGTAAGCAACAGGAACCCTACTAGTAGATTGCATTTTTGAGAGGCAGTAGCAGTATGAGGCAGTAGGGTGGGAATTAATGAAGAGTGGTGATTACAGCTATGGAGAGAAGGTCCAGACAAAAGAAAGGGGCCTGGAGGAGAAGAGACTGCTTGAAATAGGAAGAAAAGGAGTGAGCAGAGGAGTAATGGCCTTAAAATGAGTAGAGGATCAAGGAACTGATTGGGGTGTCTGGCAGATGAGAAAGACCCAACAGAGCTGGGGATAGATACAGAGAAATGGTCCTTTGCAAGGAAAGAAAAACAGAAAGAGACATGCTCAGCTGCAGGGCCAGAAAGCATTTCTGAGGCAATCAACTCTGGGTGATCTGTTCAGACAAGAGGCCCGTATTAAACAACAAAAAGCCTCACAGTATTCCACTGTCATTGTCCAAAACACTGTAGTAGCTTTTACACCACCTTATAAATCAGAGACATTTTATGCCTCAAGATGTGAACTGTATTCACTGCCTGCTGAGCAATTTCCCTTGAAGGAAAAGTGCTTTCTACTAAGAATCTAAGTTCTAGTACATTTAATACCACACCAAAATTCTCTCTCTTTAGACTGGAGAACTCAACTGGACCCTAATTCAGGAAAGCACTTAGTGCAATTTAAGTACATGCCTGAGTGCTCCCTTTATCACATCCTGATACAAGCACACGGTGAGAGAAAGTGCTTATCTTTTATGCTGAGCTGAGGCCTGATCCAGCAATCCATGTGCCTTTGTAACTCCTTGTGAAGTCAATAGTTAGAGTCATAGACTTTAAGGTCAGAAGGGACCATTATGATCGTCTAGTCTGACCTCCTGCACAACGCAGGCCACAGAATCTCACCCACCCACTCCTGTAATAAACCCCTAACCTATGTCTGAGCTAGTGAAGTCCTCAAATCATGGTTTAAAGACTTCAAGGTGCAGAGAATCCTCCAGCAAGTGACCCGTGCCCCACGCTACAGAAGAAGGCGAAAAACCCCAGGACCTCTGCCAATCTGCCCTGGAGGAAAATTCCTTCCCGACCCCAAATATGGCGATCAGCTAAGCCCTGAGCATGTGGGCAAGACTCACCAGCTAGACACCCAGGAAAGAATTCTCTGTAGTAACTCAGATCCCATCCCATCTAACATCCAATCACAGGCCATTGGGCATATTTACCGCTAATAGTCAAAGATCAATTAATTGCCAAAATTAGGCTAATTATCTAGTTGTTGGGTGCACCCAGGGATTGCCACATTAGGGTCTAATTAAAGGTAAAACATGTTCAGGTAGAAAAGCTTCCTCTGACATGGACAACATGTGAGTATCTGAATGAACCAAATGTTCAGCCACCAGGGAGCACTGAACTAGAGATTCTGCTTTCTACAAGAGTGTTGTGTAATGAAAATAGCACCATGACTCTATAACAATCTGAATATATTAGTATACCAAAAAAAAGTCCATCACGCCCCAAAACAGTAATTTTTTTGGATTTTGAGGCAAGTTAATATTGTATTTCTATCCTTTTTTGTAACTTTTCTTCTGAGAAGGTTTAAATGTTAAATTTCCCCCTGCCTGCATCAGCCATTTTCTCTGAGAAAGGAAAGAGATCAGACATTAATTGGCCCATTCTTATGAAGACAAGTGACTGAGGTTCCCCAGCAGGATACTGGATGTGATGAGGAAGCGTGGGGCTAGCTGAGGTTTCTGTCAACTTGCCTTTCAAGCAGATCTAAGAATAAACAGGAGTTGCTGCAATTAGCCACTTATTTGCATTCAATTTAAAAGTGAGACTTCATAAACAAGTCCCATCAGCAAATGTTTATCAGAATTCCTTTTTCTGATGAGAGGCAGTTCAAGAAAATTGGGTTAGAACTTAGCTACTTCATTGCCTAATGAAATAACTGGTCATACTGTTCTGTAACTATACAGTAACTCCTCACTTAACATTGTAGTTATGTTCCTGAAAAATGCGACTTTAAGCGAAACGATGTTAAGCGAATCCAATTTCCCCAGAAGAATTAATGTAAATGAGGGGGTTAGGTTCCAGGGAAATTTTTTTCACCAGACAAAAGACTATATTATATATATACACACACACACACACACACAGTATAAGTTTTAAACAATTTAATACTGGTACACAGTGATGATGATTGTGAAGCTTGGTTGAGGTGGAGGAGTCAGAGGGTGGGATATTTCCCTTACTGCTAAATGATGAACTAGCAATTGGCTGAGCCTTCAAGGGTTAACTCTCTCACTCTACAAGGCAGCAGGAATGGAGGGAGGGGAAACATCGCAGACAGAGACACACACCATATGTATGAGGGAGAGAGATGCGCATTTCCCCTTTAAGTACACTGCCTTGTTAATTAGATCAGCTTGCTGAGACCGCAGCTGCTGCAAGCTCCCTCCGTCCTGAGCCCTGGTGTGTCCCCCTTGCTCTATGGAAGATGGGGTAAGGGAGTGCAGGGGGGAGGGGGACACTCTGACATTAGCCCCCCTCTTCCTTCCCTCCCTCCCGCACAGCAAGCAGGAGTCTCGGGGAGCAGCTCCAAGGCAGAGGGCAGGAGCAGCACATGGCAGTGGGGGGAGGGACACAGCTGAACTGCAGGCAGCTGCTGCACAGGGAACTTAGGGGAGCACGGAGCTGATAGGGGAAGCTGATAGGGGGGCTGCCGGTCCTCCCTAGTTCCAAGCCCCCACCAGCTAGCTGCAACGGGCGGCTCTTCCTGCAAGCAGTAGACAAAGCAGGCGGCTGCCAAACTATGTGTTAGAAGGGAGCATTACACAACTTTAAACGAGCATGTTCCCTAATTGATCAGCAACGTAACAATGAAACAACATTAACTGGGACGACTTTAAGTGAGGAGTTACTGTACTATGGGACACTGATATTATTGACCTCCATGGCGCTATGACAATTGGTTCCTGCATAGGCTCGATGGCAAAGAATTCTCCAGTGTCTTTCAGAGAGTAAACAGACAGAGATAAACTTCTCAGCCCAGATTTTTAACGGTATTAGCTACATTCAGCGTTGCAACATCTAACTGATTTAGGCACTTGGCAGCCTAAATCCCATTGACTGTCAATGAGATTTTGACTCCTGAGTGCCTAAATCACTTTTGAAAATGAGTCTTAGGTGCTGCAAAGCTGAGCTCAGCTATGCCTAAATACCTTTAAAAATCTGGGCCCTCATCTTTTAAAATGTGCTCAGATACTGCAGTGATGGATGCCGTATAACAGGGATGGGCAGCTGGGGGCCGCATCCAGCTTGCCAGATCATTTTATTTGGCCCGCCAACCACGAGCGTAGCTACAGATGGGCCTGGGTGGGCCATAGACCACCCCGTTAGCACCCAGGCCCACCCAAATCTGAGCCTGAGAGAAGGTGGCTCTGCTAGCGCCAGGAATTAGGGAAGGGGGAAGAGGCGATGGAGGAGAAGTAGCAGCTCTGCAAGTGCCTGGCATGAGGGAAGGGGCAAGAGGCTCTGCCAGTATGGAGCAGAAGATGGCGAAAGGTGGCTCTTCCCACCACCTGGAAGAGGAGAGAACGCTGCTCGCTGACACCTGCTGGAGTAAGAGCAGGAGGCAGCAGCTCCCCAGTTGCAGTGGGCTTGCCCTAGATGGCCCTGCTGGACAGCACCCAGGAATTACCAAACTGGGGCTGCGTGTCCCCAGAGGCAGGGACTAGGGCAGAAGCAGGGTCAGGGAGTGCAGGCTCATCCACCTTCCTGGAGATCGTGGAGTCAAATGTGGGCGGGCAGGTGTGTATGTGATGCAATGTGGCATGATGGTGTCAGTGCAGGATTTGCTACTCTGGTGCATGTTCTCACAGCAGCAGCTGAAAGGTGAAATGCCCTAGGGCATCTTCCTCACCTGCAACACCTTCCACTGCATCCTGGAGCCTCTAAAAGAAAAATGTATGGCTGGCCAAAGAGTTTTAGTGGATTTTGTAGCCTTCTACTAACTTAAAGATGCCCATCCTGCCATATAAGTACTTAGAAAATGTGTGAGATGCTTGTTCATTTATGCTATTTGTGCCACAATCAGCATTTCTTTGCTTTTATAATAAATATTTTACAATAATTTATATAGAATAGACTACACTTAGAGAGGTTACCATTAAAAAGTCAGCATTTGCCAACCCTGCTGAAATACCACATTTATCAGCTATCCTTAGAGCAGAAAGTTATTGTTTCTGTTAGACAATGGTGTTGACTTTTCAATGTCAGTCACCTTCACTATTCAAATACGGAGACCCTAAAATACAAAACACTAAACAAGTGAACAATAGTTCATGGCATAAAGAGATTTCATGACAATTTACTGTCCAAGATCTCTCTCACTCATCATTAGTGATTCTGCCATCTGGGTAAAAGATAAATAAAACCAAAATTGCCTACAAATTAAAATAAAAACCCTCAAACCAAGAAGAGGACACTCATGTCCAGATTCTAGTACCACTCTGTGGCCAGTACATGAGTGGTAGGCTTAGTAGTATGAGCCTACATCAAGTTACTGTACATGGGTTCAGACATGGTGATGCTAATGCTCAACTACTTTAATGTCTCCCTTGTTAATAATTCCAACCTTGTGATCAGTTAGATATCAATGCTCACCTATGTCTCTTCCTAATTCCTAGTAAGAAATTCCCAACTACATAACTGATGCGCTAGTGCATGATGGGATGAACATGATAAGTTCATAATGTCACCCTGTTACATGTGTGATGTAGTAATGAGTGGGTATGGTAGTAATAATCTTTAAGAAAATATAAGAAAACAATGCCATGGAAAACCAAAAGGAGGACATAATTAGTTCAAATACACAATCAATAGCCATCAAGTGACTCAGATCCCTGGCTCTCAGAAAGCTGGGAGTTCAACTCTCTTTCCCCCAAAATCTTGTCTCTGTCTGCTTTGCCATCACCAATCTCTGCAATTTGTGTTTACCCTTTCATAGGACCTTTGCAAACATGATCTCCTGATAGTTGAGCCCTGAAGAGAGACCATCAATTGGAGTCTTAAGGTGGTCACATTTTATGAGTCCTGCAGCCTGCAACTCCCTCTCTTTCTGTTCCATTTATCTTGTTTTGTCCTTTTTCTCTGTCCTGAGGAAGTGGCCCCAGATAATCTGGGTGAAAATAGTTTTTGGAGTTATGACACATGTGTAGGGTAAGGACAGGACAAGATTTGAAGAGTAAAAATCCTTAAATATCCTTTTGTAAATTAACAGAAACAGATGTTTTGCTCTAAATATTATTTCATTCCATTAATCACAAGGGTCCTACATTTTAATGCCTCTGCCCTAAGGGGTCCCAGATTTCCTAAATCAGTTTGAAGGCTTTTGTTTTAAAGGTTAATTTGAAATCTCCACTGCTGTTTAGAGATCTTCTTGTAATTTAGCAAGAGTGCCTAAAGCAATAAGTCATTTTTGAAGTCAGCAAAAAAGAAATTATTTGAACTTTCTCAGGGGATACTCTCATGGGATGAGAAATAAAAACTAGATTAAGTTTTAGTGTTCTCCATTAAATAGAAGCTATTCACTCCTGGGATGAGATATCTAATAGAGTACCATCAATATTTTTACATAAAGTCTTCTTCAGATTCTTTCCCTTCATTCTGACATACAGTGCTATACAGATTTGATATAAGGGTTGAAGAAATGTAGGTCATCTCCTTAAAAAGAACAGCATGTATTTCAAAGTTTGGATGATTTAGTATTGATACATAAAAACAACAAGGAGTCCGGTGGCACCTTAAAGTATTGATACATAAATCAGTGAATCTGAAATGTGACTTCGGTGTGAATCTTACAAAGGGGGAAAAAGACAAAAATACTAAACCACAGAAAGAACGATAAGTAACTTCCTTCCAAGGAAAAAACAAACAAACAGATCATAAACAGGGAAGGATTATTTTCCTGGCCCATTGCTCTGACTGTCCCTCCATGAATCCCTCCACTAGCTTTCCATTTTCTATTACATCTTGTCCCCAACCTTCAAGGTTTATGTCCTCACTCACACAACTCCACTCCTCCCTACTTATCTGTGTGCAATTTTTGATTGCACTTCCTAGCCCTCCTTCATTCTGAGAACAATGCTAGCTTTGAAAAGCCATTTCTAAACTACTCCCACTCTGCTCCTTATCCATGAAACACCCACAAGAAGTTAAACTGTGAAGCCACTTGGGTCTCTCCTCTGCAGGGCCCAGCTCCACTGTCATGCTAACAAAACAAAACAAAAAATCAGCTAACCAAATAATGGCTCAGCCAGCAGTCTGGAATAATTGATTTAATTTATTTATGTTTAAAAACACTTCGGGTTATTTTGAACCACAAGTTTGTCAAACAGACAAACTGCTATCTTGTCATCATTAGCTTTGTTCTTCCATTCCCCTTCCGTTTGTCACACACACGTGTGTTTTGTTTCAAAGGTGGTCAAAAAATTTCAAATAAAAAGGATTTTCTTCAACAAATGACTTAAAAAATGTCATGAGAATTAGTCAACGTGGTTGAAATTTTTTATTTTATTTTGCTACACAAAATTCATGTCTTTTTAAAAAAATATATTAAACTTTTTTTTAAAAATGTTTTCAAACTTTTCCATTGATTGAAACTAGGTTTTCAGTAAAAGAAAAAATCTAATAACATTTTCAACATTTTATAATTCACAAAAATATTGAAAATACCAAACATTTTAACACTTCATAGCAAAAATAACTAAAATTTTTCACAAAATAGGTTTATTTTTTTAAGCTAGCTCCGTAAATTACACTGTCTGATATTGGGAGTAGGGATCATGTTTGCACAGCACCTCTCACTACAGGACCCTAATCCTGCTTGGGGGCCTCTACGTGCATACCAATGCAAATAAATAACAGTTGGATATTTAAAGTCATGTAGCACAAATCCCAGCCTCTATTCTTGTAAATACCTACAAGTGATTTTGCTTGTTCATTTCAAAGAAAAAGGCAGTGATTCATACTTACAGTAGCTACACATTTTACCCAGACGTACACCTTAGTGTAGGAGCACAAAGCTATACATAATAGGGTGCACTTGCAAGGAGCCTTAAACAAGTTTGTTGGGATTTGATTGCACAGCCGATGGCCTATGCATTGTACTGCTGAGTTCAAGACAGGCTGAGTGCTTTGTGGCACAGACATTTTTAATATGGGCTGTTAGAGCAGAGGACCAAAGGATTGGATAGCTTCAAGATATATTGCACTGAAGCACGGGCTGGGCACATGTCATACTATGCAGTTGCCGACGGGGTATCAGCACATAGTACCGTTCTACTATGACATGTGAGATGTATATATGTAGGTACATTATTCTGTAGTGTATGGCGTTATCGGCATATTACTTCTCTCCTGTGGTAAAACCCATGAGAGGAACCTCTGGGAGAGAAAAACTACACAATGATCCCCTTGCAGCTTTCCATTTCATACGGTTCTGTAAGGAAATGGGGCTGGATCCCTGGGAAGTCTCAGCTCCATCCATTGGGTCTGGAGAAAGGGGTAGGGGAGAAAGAAAGAAATATACCATAGAGGGGGGGCAGACAATACTTTAGATTGTAAGCTCCACCAGGCAGAGTTTTTCTGTCCTGTGTTTGCACTGTGCCTAGCACAACGGGGTTCTCGACTATGACTGGAGTTCCTAGGCAATACAAATGCAGTGTAAATAAATGATAAGCCAGAGTGGGAGAGAGATCCACATGTGGATCTTGGAAGGATCCCACCATTAGTCAAAAGAGCATGACTCCTAACCCAGTATGGTTATGAATGTGCATTATAGCGTACCTTAGTGGCAGCACACAAACCAGAATGTGGGGTCCTGTACAGATAAGTATACCTTGGGGGCACTTGACTGAAAGCTGTCATTAGGAAAGGGGTGGGTGTGATATGGAACACAGCTGAAAGGATGTTGGTTTGCTTACAAAGCAGTATTTTAATGATTGAATTAAAATACTCAGTATTTAATGGGAGTGGGTTATTATAAGTGCAAGAACATCTTTCAAAATGTTCAACGGTATTTATTTTTCAAAATTTACCTGTGTGACTTAATGTGAGCTGATGACTTCCCCCACCCTGCTCTAAACTCATCCCTTTCCTGGGATTTGGCTTTTTAAACAAAACATTTCTTTTGAATAAAGTTCAAATTAAATTCTCTCTCCAGATTTGTGTTTCCTCCTCACACTGCTTAGCGCACAATCTAGATCCTCCCTCCCTCACACCCCAGAATGTTTGGTCAGGGCAGCAGTCTCAGAAGCCTGTTTGCTCCTCTTTCATTCCCTTCATGCTCCATATTACTGGACAGGGCTGGCTTTGGTCCCAGTCTCCAGGGCAGAACATTAACCACTTCCTCCCCTGGTTTACTCTGGGGTTTTATGACCTTGTGAGATCCCGAAGTTGGTAGCAGCCTGCAGCATACCTGCATAAAAGTCAGTACAGTAGAACCTCAGAGTTACGAACACTAGAGTTACAAACTGACCAGTCAACCACACACCTTATTTGGAACTGGAAGTACGCAATCAGGCAACGGCAGAGAGACCCAAAAAAAAAAAAAAAAAAAAAAATAAAACAAAAAAGTGTTAAAAAAAAAATACAAAAAAAAAAAAGGGAAAGTTAAAAAAAAAAAAGATTTGACAAAGAAAGGAAACTGTTTCTGTGTTTGTCTTATTAAGATAGCTAAAAGCAACATTTTTCTTCTGCATAGTAACATTTCAAAGCTGTATTAAGTCAATATTCAGTTGTAAACTTTTGAAAGAACAACCATAATATTTTGTTCAGAGTTACGAACAGCCTCCATTCCCAAGGTGTCTGAAACTCTGAGGTTCTACCAGAGGTCCTGGAATTACAGGTGCGGGGGATTCTGCCACACCCCCTGGCTTCCATTATATACAGGGTTTACAGTTTGGTTCAATGGCTCTCAGCACCCCCACTATACAATTTTTTCCAGCACCCTAGGGTTCTACTGTATTTAGAAAGAGAAGGCAACACATAAGGAAGCTTTTATCCTTTTCAAAGTTAAGTATAAAAAATTAAAACATGGCTCTGGACAGAGAAAAGTAGCTTCAAGAAAACCTCAATAACTACTTGCAGTATCCAATGCGCAGTATTATGAGGGCTTATATCCTCTGTAGACTTCAGCCACTGCAGAGTGACAATTACACACACTTGTGCAGATATGGCATTCCATCCAGTAGAGACCCATGACATACAACATAGGGGAGGGTCACAGGAGACACACACACACTTAGCACATCATTATATAGGTAACAATAAAAGTAACAGCAATCTTTATGTAGACTCTAGAGCAGGGATCAGCAACCTTTGGAACGCAGCCCGCCGGGCCGGTTTCTTTACCTGCCGCATTCGCAGGTTCGGCCGATCGTGGCTCCTACTGGCCGCGATTTGCTGTCCCAGGCCAACGGGGACTGCGGGAAGCGGTGTGGCCGAGGGATGTGCTGGCCGCTGCTTCCCACAGCTCCCATTGGCCTGGAGTGGCGAACCGCAGCCAGTGGGAGCCGCGATCGGCCGAACCTGTGGACGCTGTAGGTAAATAAACCAGCCCGGCCCGCCAGGGTGCTTACCCTGGCGGGCCGCGGGCCAAAGGTTGCTGCATCCTGCTCTAGAGCTTTGCTATTTTCCCCAAGCCAGGTCAACTTTAAACATAGTCAGAAACCTAGAGCTGAATGAGCCAGTTGTTACAACTTTAGGATGGTCCTAAAATTGGTAAGTGATGAGATTATTCTTTATTTGTGTTGTTGTAGTAGTGGCTATAGGATCTGATCCAGAATGGCTGCAAGGCTATCTATACGGATATATCAATGAGAAGCTACGCGATCTAAAGAGGTATAGATTATAAAATGAGACACAGTGTGTAGATACTACAAGCTGATGGGGCAAACTACAAGGTAACAATGAGATGACAAATGCTAAATTCTGCTGGGCTGCTGTGCCCTCTACCATACACTTCAAAAATGAATTAAATACCAGAACTGAGGTTACTGATGTAAGCAGAGTCAGGATGAGCTCTACCCTGACATCTGGTGGTGAATTATGGCGAGTGTGGAAAAGAACTCCAGGGGCTGATCTTGTTTGCATAGGCACACCCACTCGCCTGGCATGAAACACAACAACTGAAAATGGTTACTTTGGCTGGTGTGGGATCCCCAGTTTCTCTATTATTGGGGCGGGAAGAATAAAGTTTTGTTACCCTGATTCTGTGAATCAAGGCCAGTGGAACTGTTGTATGACAGAAGGACTGAGTGAGTCCCTCACCATTACCTAAGTAGCACTTGCTTGACAAGGGGCATGGGTTACAAAACCCAGTGAATTGAGAGGGGATGGGGACAGGTATTTGTACCTGATGGTATGGGCCCCCTCTGAGGGTTTGAAACACCGATTGCACCGCCTCCTCTCTCCACTGTTGAATGTCAGAGCTAACTTTGATTCCCTTAGGAGTCTAGTTACAGGCTGCTGAGCTGAATTCACTTTGGGCCAATGGTGCACCAGCACTGGGGCTCCCCTACTACTATGAGCTGAAATCGCTAAGAGCTGAAATCACAAAAGAGCTGATGTTATTAAGAGCTGAGATCACTGAGTGCTGTGTTAACTATTGGGGGAGCCTGAAGCTATATTGCTCAGCAGCTGGCGGAGCAATTTGTGGGGACGACCGGAGGAGCAGCGAGCGGCGTGGAGCCTTGCGGGGCCGGTTGGAGTGGCCCAAGGAACGGCGAGCGGAGCTGTTTGCGGGGACGGCTGGAACGGCTCACAGGTCGGTGAGCGGAGTGGAGCGGAGCAGCTTGTACAGCGGAGCAATTCGTGGGATGGCAGGAAAGTGGACTGGCTCGTGGTAAAGGCTGCGGCGGAACCCCCACGGAGAAACAGACGGCTGGCCAGCCTCGGATCACGTAAGGTGCCCCTTAACACCCTGCGTGCCCCCTCCCCTTTTACTCTGGGACTGCACTGACCAGGGACAGAGACTTTGGGGGTTGTTGGACTTTTGGGACTTTGGGTGGTTGCTGGACCCAAGAGACTTTGGGGGTGTCGGACTTTGGGGACTCTGGGTGATTTTTGGGTTGCTGGATTCAAGAACCAAAGGGAAAAGGACACAGCCCAATTTGCTGGGGTGGGTTTTGCTCATGGTTTGTGTTGTGAATCCTGTTTGTGGTGTTTTTTCCAATTTTATGCTGATGTCGTTTACCTCATGTTATTAAACATTTTCTGCTACACTCAGACTCCGTGCTTGCGAGAGGGGAAGTATTGCCTCTTAGAGGTACCCAGGGGGGGTGGTATGTAATTGTCCCAGGTCACTGGGTGGGGGCTCGAGCCGGTTTTGCATTGTGTTATTGAAACTGAACCCCTAGATACAGAACCCGGCCCTTGTTGCTGCCAACTAGATGGGCAGAAGGGTTACACTATGTTTAATCAAGCAGTCATCCAACAATGGATGATGACATGAAGAGACTGCTAAACTGTGGTTTCCCCCAAGAGAGGGGCGGGCAAACTTTTTGGCCTGAGGGCCGCATCGGGTTTCAGAAATTTGTATGGAGGGCCGGTTAGGGGAGGCTGTGCCTCCTCAAACTGCCAGGCATGGCCCAGCCGCTGCCCCCATCTGACCCCCCTGCTTCTCATCTCCTGACGGGCCCCCGGGACCCCTGCCCCATCCACCCACCCTGCTGTCTGTTCCCTGACCGCCCCCGGACTTCCCGCCTCTAATTGCCCCCCATCGCCCCATACAACCCCCCCCTCTCCTTCCTGACTGCCCCCCTGACCCCTGACCCATCCAACCACCCCTTCTCCCTGTCCCATGACTGCCCCTGGAACTCCCGCCCCCAGTCAACCCCCCTGTTCCCCACCCTCTGACCGCCCCCACCCCTATCCACACCCCGGCCCCTGACCACCTCCCCTGTCCTCTATCCAACCCCCTCCACCATTCCCTGCCTCCTTACCGCTCTGCCTGGAGCACCGGTGGCTCGCGGCGTGGCTGCTCCAGGAGAGGCAGCCGCGCCGCCCGGCTGGAGCCAGCCACGCACCACGCAGCACAGAGCACCGGGTGAGGCCGGGCTCTGCAGCTGCGCTACCCCAGGAGCTCGCAGCCCCGCTGCCCAGAGCATTGCGCCCACAGCACAGTGAGCTGAGGCTGCGGGGGAAGGGGAACAGCGGGGGAGGCCGGGGGCTAGCCTCCCGGGCCAGGAGCTCAGGGGCAGGCAGAACGTTCCCACGGGCCAGATGTGGCTTGCGGGCTGTAGTTTGCCCACCTCTGCCCCAAGAGCTCACTTTCCAGCTGCTAAATCACGTTTAAAACCACTGAAAATACACAAATGCTTTCCTCATATTACTTTTCCTTTTAAGCAATTGCTGTACTTGTCACAGGGATGTTATGTAGCACAAATGTGAAAGGAAAAGATCAGCAGATTCACGGATAAGAGGGCAGACAAGTCAATTGTCTATTAAGATGTAGCCCACACTACGAAACATTTTGAAAACACTTGCCATACTGTATTCGAATTCATCTGAAATTAACTTGCTACAAATTTCAAAAATCCCTTCGACTCAGAACAAAAACATTTTAAATAGGGGGATATTTTTAAACTTTAAACGTTTTGCCTGGGTTCGGGAGGAGGAAAATCAAAGTGACATTCTGCTCCCTGATAAGAAAAGGCAGCTCCCAATACGAATTGGAAGTTGTGGAATTAGGAGGTTCTCTACTGCCTGCCCTGCTTCCCCTTACTTTTGCTTTTGGAAATTGGAGACATCTAATACCAGTGGGCAAGGTAGAGAACGTAATCCTCATATTGCCTCCACAAATACATAAGCGTCCAGGCTTTCCAATGTCAGCACTTTTTGTACAGAAAGCACAGGGTTTTGTCAGGAGAACTGTGGTGTTCGCTTTGCTCTGATTTGCAATGAATGGCATTATTATCTCCCTTGTCCCTTGTCCTCTTTCTCAAGGGCCAATATAGCTAAGGCTGCAAATGTCCTGTTATTTTCATACCAGGTTTTCTATTTTATATGATGTCAATTTAACATTTTCCTCATCCAAAGGGAAATAAGATAGAAGCATAGTACATAAAACGGTCATAACCAAAAGAGTTTGATTGTGTTATTGGAAACTGTGATTACGTATCACCACCATACATATTTTATATTTTACACACACACACACACACACACACACACACACACACACACACACACGCACACAGAGTGAGAGAGAGAAAACTACATTAAAAGAACATTATTAAGGGTGCTAAATCAAGAATTACAGTCGCCTGTGCAACCTTAATTTGGCTTCCTGGTGCGTATGTATTATGATACAGTCTTTAATTACATGAGGACTTTTGCCTCATTCAGTGCACAGAATGGACGGTGCTCCCTGACTGAGCTGCTATTCGATATTTTATTTTATCCTCATTGTTCTATGTGTGGTCCCATGCCTTATTTACTGCACACTATTCAAACCCTGTTCTGAAGACATAATTATTAATTTATTCTTGGGCTTTTCTATGGTGCTCATCACTAGAGTATCTGAACACTTCACAGATGTTCATGAATTTATTTTCACAACATGCCTGTGTGATGAAAGCTATTATCCCCATTTTACAGATGGGGAACTGAGGCATAAAGAGATTAAGGTTAGAAGTATCCACTAATTTTGGGACACCTGAGACCTGATTTTTCGGAGTACTTGGCATTACGTATACTGTCAAAGCACAATTCCCATTGACTTCAATTGCAGCTGTGAGCGCTCAGCACTTCTGCAGATCAGACTACAATATCTCAAGTTGGGCACCCAGAAAATGAGGAACACACAATTAATAACACCTGTGAAAAGTTTGGTTGAGTGACTTCCACCACCACCACCACCACCACCCCATACACACACCCAAATCAAGAGATTAGGTTTAAAAACATGAGATATTTTAAAAATATTAAATTAAGAGTTCTTTTTATTTGCTTTCTGATTTCTGAGTCTTTAGGGTTCATTTTTCTCCACAACCATGAGGACTACACACTTACATTTTTAATGAACATCAGAGATTCACATGACTGCAGGATCTGGGGCTTTAAGAAAAGCAACATATTTTGTGAGATCCATGATTCGCCATGATGGGCCAGTGAGCAGGACTGCTACATGTCCAGTTACCTCCTGGAGCTACTATTCCAGCAGCTGCAATCCCTCTGGTTCACTTACATGGGCTTTAGGGGCCAAGAAATCGGTGGACACATGAACCCAGTAGGTCCTCCCCTGCCTTGTGCCTGGCCTATTCTAATCATGGCCTGTGTGCTAGCACTATACAGGGATGGGGCAGAAACCCTTTGTACTGCATATAGGGGATGCAAATGTACCCCTGCTCTGCTCAGTCACATCACCTCTGGTGCATAAAGCCAGCAACATGGGTAGAGTTCATCCTTAAGAGTTTAGAATTAAGCCCACAGCATGGACCGTCTGTAAGACCAGTATAATGCAAGAGAACTTTAGTTAGTATCCATTTCGATTTTAACAGCTATAGCATTTTACAATGACCTGGCTGGTTTCCAGAGAACACATCCTGGGAGACCATCCAAACAGGAATGGTAAATAGAGCAGTGAATTGACATTTCCATGTCAGTGGGAGGAGGACAAGCGAAATTTCAAGTTGGCAGAGTTGCTAGGGTGATAAAAGAACATTTAATAATAACCAACTATAAAACCCAAATTAGGGATTTGAAAGCCAAACTGGAGTCAAATTGACAAATACCTAGATAGCAGTGTAAGCGTAAATCATTGTGGAATCATAGAAATAAATGTAATAACCTCGTGACCCCCAGTTTGAGAACCCCTGCTTTAAATCATGACTGGATGTCTTTCTAAACGATATGGTATAGCTCAGACAGATGTTATGGGCTTACTGCAGGAATCATTTGGTGAAAATTCTATGGCCTGTGTTATCCAGACTAGATGATCATAAAGGTCCCTGTTGGCCTGAAAAACCTATGAATCCATGACTCCTGTAGTCCTAGCAAGATAAGTGAGAATGCAATGGGAATGAGGAGATAGGGGCAGAACTGCAGATTTGAGGGTCACATGAGGTGTGTGACACTTGGCAATTCTACGTTTCCTTCCTACTGGGGTGAGTAAAAAAAGCCGTCCGAATGGCAGAAGTGGAGATGAAGAACAGCACCCTGATTCATTTATGCCAAAAAGCCATCCCAGGTCACAAATTGCTAACTATAGCAAGCTTTCAATATCACTTTATACCTTCTCCTTCCCTCATTATAACCCAGCTTCCACTGAGAGAGCAATACATTGTAGTAATAGGAATTTGGCGTTTGATTACATTTCTTCTGCTGTTGGGGGAACTAGTGGGCTAAAGAACTAATGCTTTTGTATTTGTCCAAAATACATTTTTATCTATTCAAATAGATGATTAGGATATTTGAATAGTACAAAGCATTAAAATGGGGAAAACAAGAAAAGTCGACAAACTGATAAAGACTCAATTACTTTATTACTTTGCATTCACAAAAAAACACCACCAATTTTAATTCCACATTTTAAAAAAAGATAAAATTCCAATAAATATTCATATGTTTCATATTTTTAGACAAAGACTGATGAAAAGTGCCCAGAGAGACAAGCATCAGCTCTTTGCTTAGAACTCCTTTCTACAATTTAGAAAACTAAATTTACCTTTTCCAGCATTTATTTGCTTATTAATAGCCTTCAGGAAATAATAGTTAGCTTCATTTTTATAGGACAGCTTCTTTCTTGCTTGCTTATTTTATTTAATGTCTGTGGGAAGGATAATTTGGGGCAAGGAGAAAATTGGGTCCTCTTATTATTTTATTATACTTATTATTTCTATTATAGTTGTGCTTAGAGGCCCCAATAGAGGATCAGGCCTCCATTGTGCTAGGCACTATACACAAATATAATAAGGAGTCAATGCTCCAAAGAGCTGCTCCTCATATAATAAAACAACCTGTGGACTAAATAAATTTATGAGTTTGGGGGGAGACAAAGTAAAGAGTGGATCCTGATCAGTTTAACAAGACTTACAGTGTGATTTAAGGATATTTACTCTGTATATTTTGACATATGATGTTGACAATTTGTGTTTTAACAGTTATAAAGTTTTAACTTTTTGAATCTCAACGTCAATTGTCATTAAATAAGTGTCTGAGCCACCCGACAGTCTCCCACTACTCTGAAAATTTAGATTAAAAAAAAACGCTTAAAACTCATTTTTCACAAATGTGAACATTTAAAAATTGATACAAATTTTAAAAATGCTTAAATAAACATTGATATTACACACCAAAATTATAAAAAAAATCAAAATGAAATTCTGCCAAGCCTAATTATTTCCTAAGCTTTTTTCAGTAGAATGGTGTCTTAGGCCTGGTCTACACTTGGGGGGGAGGAGGGGGTCTATCTAAGATACGCAACTTCAGCTACGACTTAGATCGACTTAGAATCAGTTACTTCGCGTCCTCGCAGTGCGAGATCAACGGCCGATGCTCCCCCGTCGACTCCGCTTCCGCCTCTCGCTGTGGTGGAGTTCTGGAGTTGACGGTAGAGCGATCGGTGATCGATTTATCACATCTAGACGCGATAAATCAATCCCCGATAGATCGATCACTACCCGCCGATCCGGCGGGTAGTGTAGACGTACCCTTAGATTTTTCTGTTTTTCATGCCTCTACTCCAGGAGCCAGATTTTCAGAAGCATATGGAGGTGCAAATCCTACAAGCAGGAGATGCATGCACACTCAATTTTTGAAGGGTGACATGCAGAGCAGGTTTGAATGGAAAGATGGACATATACAAACAAGCAGGGCAGAGAGCATGGTCTCAAGAATCCGCAAAGACTACTTCTTTCAGAACCAAAAGAGCTACACTGAGCCAAGGTGGCAGGCATGGCTTGGGAAGGCCCACGTGGAGAAGGGCTCCGAGCAATCTTCCAATGGATGCTGGGTGAAGCTGCTCAGGTCCAAATTAGGCAGAAACAGAGGGGACAGGCCCCTCAATTTTAACTTTTAAAATGTTTAATATTTTACTCTTTTAGTTGTTGGGTGCTCGTGTCTGCATTACATGCTCGGGCCCAAGAGAGAGCTGGAATGGGAACTGCAGCATCAGGACAGACACATAATAGGATTTAATGTTTTTCTTCCCTCTTTTGCGCCTTTGTCTGGGATCCAGACATTGACTGATGCTTGGCCAGGCGTCTCTCTCCAGTTCAGCTATTTCCCTCCATCTCTCTTAGGCTACACATGGCAGCGGTTCCCCAGGGGCCTTCTTAGGTCTTTGGTGGGAACAAGACTGTAAGGAACGAGCCCCGCAGTACCACAGAAGAGTATCTTGGGCTGAAATCCTGGCGCCAATAAAGTCAATTGGAGTTTTGTCAATGACTTTAATAAAGCCAGAATTTCACCCTCGGAGGGAAGAGAGTGGCTCATCAAAGTGCACTTATCTCTTTGGGTTTTTACTTCAAATGCAGCTATTCTTCTGCTCTACCATGTATGTCTCTGTTTATTCTCCCATCAGCACCATAGTGAGAAATGCAGGTAAGTGATCCAAGTAATTTAAAATGAATCTAAGCTGTGACTTCAGTGTAGTCTCTGTATGTCTGGATGGTATTTTTTGATTTAGTGTTTTCCTGAAATTAATATTAATGTATGTGGAGGAAGGGAGTGAGATTCTACAGATGATTAGAGGTGAAGAAAATCAAAACTGTGGATATGAACTCTGGGGAAGTCTGGATTCAGAATCAGTTTCAAACTCTGCAGCTCTGTCCCACCTTTATAGATAGATACCTCAACTTCTAATTAAACTATGATTTCGGGTCCAAATCCTGAAGTAATGAAGTAAAATTCCCATTGAAATCAATTAAAAGTTTTGTCAGATCTTGGCAAAAATATTAATCCCTTTTTGTGATTAGCATGGTAGAATTGCTCAACTGTTGCTAATTCAAAATTGCATTGATGATCTATCACAGTATTAATATAAAACTATTTAGGTCACATGATTCTGTGTGAGCCAACTAGATTCCGTTTGGAAATATAGGTGGTTTGTGAAGAAAGAGGGGGAGCAACAGAGCTGAGGGGGCTCTGGTGAGGCTCTACCTACCACTCACCTTAAGAACGCTGAATCACTAAATTGGATTAAGTTATGCCACCTCCCCCGGCAGGACCAAGTAAGCAGCTCCCTTGGGACTGGAGGCAGACCCACAAAGAAACCCTGCTACTCACCAATCCAAACAGTCAGTGTTACCAAGGGACTGCTACCTGTGGGTCACTGTCACTGCCATGTAAGGAGGGAGTTAGATGGACTGTTGCCAAAGTTACTGGAGGTGCAGGTAGTTTTTTGTTCTTCATGTGTATATATATATATATACAGGTCTGTCGCATCTTACGCTGGGGTTACGTTCCGCAGTCAGCGCGTAAAGCGAAAATCGCGTATAGTCAAAATTACATTGAGTGTAATGGCGGGCGGAATGACCCGCACTACAGGTACAGTATTAAAATTGTTATTTTTCTCTTTTTTTTTGTTTTTGCTGACCACGTAAAGCTGAAATCGCACATGTTAAATGCGACAGATGTGTGTGTGTGTGTGTGTGTGTGTGTGTGTGTGTGTGTGTGTGTGTGTATATAGAGAGAGCGCTGCTGTCTTTTCCCAAGGTCATGACTGTGTTCCCTTATCCCTAATAAAGACTTCCTTGTTTGTACACATTCTCAGAGTACTTGCAAGTAGGAAGCTTTAGGGCACTCAGGGAGGATACATTTAGTTTCCCAGTTTTCTGGGAGGGGTTGCGATACAGTTTAGTTATTTGTCGCAAGGGACCCGATATAGACTGAACGGGGCCTTTACACAGCTTGCTCTATTTACTTCTTGAATCTAGCACAAATAATGAAATTCCACAAAGAGGGGTATTTGTTAACACATAAAATGGCTCCTATTCAATCCACACATCATCATAATGACAGTCAGGGTCTCGTGTATAATGTGATAATGGTTCGGTAGACACCCAGTACAGATTACAGATATCTATCATACTTGTTTGTTTAGATTTTACCATTTAAGCACAAATGACTTAAAACTATCTGTCCATACAGTTGTAGGGTATGTAACCCCATGTTCTGATCACGGTTACCCTATCTTTGTTCCTTCTTTACCGGTTTGTGAAAGCTATTCACTGTGTCTCATCTTATACTGTAATGTCATTAGGGCAGAGACAGTCTCTTGATATGATTTTTAAAGCACCCAGTACAACAGGGCATCAGTATGCTACTATAAACAAAAAGCAACACGCAGCTACTCAAACAGTCACAAGCATTTACCATTTTGCACATTGCTGCACAAATCTCCGTGTGTGCCTTATAAATCCCACAAAAAGGTCTCTCCCAGCCCCAACCCCTTATTACCATTATTTATTATTTGTATTATCATAGTGCTTAGGAGCCCAGTCATGGGCTGAGACCCCATTGTGCTAGGTGCTGTACAAACACAGAACAAAGAAATGGTCTCTGCCCCAAAGAGCTTACAATCTAAGTATAAGATCAACAGACAGATGGGAGAGAGCAAGGAAACAATATTGGTCAGCATGATAAGCA
Source organism: Terrapene triunguis (assembly GCF_002925995.2). NCBI lineage: Eukaryota > Metazoa > Chordata > Testudines > Emydidae > Terrapene > Terrapene triunguis. The sequence continues at coordinate 845,637 of NW_020664779.1, forward strand.
GTGGACTGTCAACCATTTTGGTTTCCTTTTCTGTGTTCCCCCACTGTGTTTCCCTCTGAAACTGTCAATTAGTGAGTTTCCTTAAAAACAGAGCCAACACCACTCAGACGGTCCTTCAGCTCCTTCTGCAGCTTCATGCACTTTCTACCCTGCTCATCCAACAAGCAAATGATCCAAAAATATTCCTGTCTTCAGATCTAATCATGCCTTCAGGAGGGAAGCTTTTGGATGGACTAATGGAGTGCCATGCAGTAACTTCCTCTAGCAGATTTCTTTCCCTCATCTTCTTTGAAGACATTGTCTCTTCTGTCACTGCTTGCTTCTGTTGCCCCTAGTTAAGAGTTACCCATTGACAGCAGACCATTGTCATGGGGAAATGGACTCACACTGTGATGGGGTCTTTACAATTATTTCAATACAACAGAAGATCTTAAATGATTTCATAATCAGCTAACGTTGCTGCATCATCCCCTATTTGTCAGATAATCCAGCACAGCTCTGCTACATAAATGGGGGATAGGGATGAGGGAGACGAAAGGGGACATGTTGCATAATTTGAGTCTAAAATACTACACAATACGAGTACTGAGCTCTTCTCAGAGTGAGTGGGTATGACTCGTGGCCCTTTTTTGTACCTTGTTAATTTTTTTGTGATCTTCAATTCATAAATACGCAGCTGTGTGCACATCTCTAACACTGTAGGCCTGGCTTGACATGTAATTGGATAAGGATGAGGCCTCATTTTTTGGGATGCAGGATTAGGGAGGTAAATGAATCAGCAGACTGGAAACAGAATGTCTGTACCAGCTAAGATAAGGGGGAACATCCAGGGACCCATTTACAATGGACAAGATAACAATGGATAAAAGCCTGAAACGTAAGAGGAGGCAAAGAGTAAGCCGTGCACAGACAGTGTGAGGGCAGAGCATTCTGTACAGGGATTGGTTCCCAAAACAAGTGATGCAGTGTATAGTAAATGCAATGTGTAAATTTATATAAAGGAAGAGGTCTGCTGTGTAATTTTGGATGTGTGGTATGCCCTACACCCATCCCCTATGCCTGAATCTGCTCAACTCAGCATAGCTTTGCAGTATGAAAGTGTGACGTTATTGACAAACTGTGACCGTATAGATCATTGTTGCAACCACAGCAAATATTGTACAAAGGTTGCCGTGTGAGGTGTCTATGAAAAGGTTATGATTTGCTGGTTATAATTATGCTATCTGTATGTGTGTATCATTTTTGTAGCTAAAGTTATGAATATTAGCTATGAACTTGTATCCCAATGTGTTTGATTCTAAGTAGCATTAGTGAAGCATTTGGTCAGCTTCTTGAGAAAGGAATTTGCAGATTAAGTGCCCAATCAAGAAACACTTAACTGACAATGGACCTTGGGAAATGTTCAAGGTAGCATGTGAGCAATGGCTGCCACCTGCAAACTGAATCATGCATGGACATGTGACTTGCCCAGGTGGCTACAAACTCCATCTTGTTCCTGTGATTTTGCACAGGAGAACAAAGGGGTTTCCGCCCACAGGAGAAAAAATATAAAAGCCCTGGAAACCCCTCCATTTTGTCTTCAATCCTGCTTCTTACTTCTGGAGGAACCTTGCTACAAACTGAAGCTCTGAACAAAGGACTGAATGACCCATCCAAGCTTGTACTCCAGAGACTTGATTTGAACCTGCAGTTTATTCCATCACAGCTACAAGCCTGAACCAAGAACTTTGCCATTACTGTATGTAATTGGTTTCAGTTAACCAGTTTTAACTCTCACCTATATTTCTTTATTTTTATAAATAAACCTTTAGATTTTAGATTCTAAAGGATTGGCAACAGCGTGATTTATGGGTAAAATCTGACTTGTATATTGACCTGGGTCTGGGGCTTGGTCCTTTGGGATCGGGAGAACCTTTTTTCTTTTACTGGGGTATTGGTTTTCATAACCATTCGTCCCCATAATGAGTGGCACTGGTGGTGATACTGGGAAACTGGAGTGTCTAAGGGAATTGCTTGTATAACTTATGGTTAGCCAGTAGGGTGAGACCAAAGTCCTGTTTGGCTGGTTTGATGTGCCTTAATAGCAAAGGAAACCCAGCCTTGGGCTGTAACTGCCCTGCTCTAAGCAATTTGTCCTGAATTGATACTCTCAACTGTGTCCCGCCAAGTGCCAAGACTGGAGTTGAATTGAGTTCTTAGGGAACAGAGTGGAAGAGGTCTCGGGGACACCCCAACATAGCAGTGCCGTGACTCGGTTGCCATTCGTCTGGAGCAGGTAAAGTAAACTCAGTGACACGCCCAGAGTAAACCCAGGAACCACTCATCTGGAATAGGTAAAGTGTGCACCCTTTTGAGTGTGAGGCCAGCTATCTAATAGTAAGGGAAATGGCATTGGAAAGATTTAAGGGTTTAACTATGAGAAAGTTAGCACCATGATGGAGAAATGGGTTAAACCTCAGGGTGAACCCTATGGACTCCCTAGAGAAGTATTAGGGGGAGACTGGGAGTAGATAAAGAAGGAACTCCAGAGAGATATTAGATTTTTTTAAAAGATTGCTTTGCAAAGCAAGGCAAAAGTCTGTTAAATGCCATAAATAAATAAATTATTGGCAGAGCACAGCAAATATCTGTTAAATGCCACTGAAGTTTTAAAAAAACAGGACCCATTGGCAGCCATGAAAAAAATAGTATCTATTTTTATCCGAGGGCAAAGAAAGCCCAAATCATGGCAGCAGTTTCAGAAGAATTATTCCTGGTGGCGGAAATGTTACAAACAGAATGTGCCACCTTAAGGAATGAATGCAAAAAGCATAAAAAGAAAATCAAAGTTGTAGAAAAAAAACCAATGAAACAAATTCCTGTAATGTCGGAAAGAAAACAATGACTGTTACCTGTTCGCATAAATCCAAAGTAAAAAGCAGCCATCCTTTAAGGACTGTATTTAGTGAGTACAGCTTTTCAGGCAAAGTATATACATTTAAAAATAAGTGCAAAACCCATTAAAAAAATCAGTATAAAGCCACCAAAAAAAAAAAGTGGGCTAAAAATGTGTTATTCTGAAAAATAAAATAAAGCTACAGTTCCCAAAGTCAGTAGATAGTAAGGTCTTTAAAAGTGTCTTATTCAACAATGAAACACTAACGTAGGTAATCTTAAAAAGATACATCCGGTTAAAAAAAAAACTTGCACAAATTAACACTGCAAAGCTCAGAAGGGACTAAATAGTCAGGGGTATTAAAAGTAATAAAGCATTAAAAGAGTGTTTAAAAAAAGAACACTTGGTTTAATAATAAAACCCAGTTATGGCAGTATAACTTGGTGCCATTATCCCTGGGGCAACTGGAGTTGAACTGAGTTCCTGGGGCACCAAGTGGAAGAGGTCTTGGGAGAACCCCAACAAACACCACCAGTAATTAATTCACTAAGGAGAGAGAGAGAGAGAGAGAGAGAGAGACGAGCACAATGGAGCCCCATTTCTTGGTTGGTCCCTAGACCTGTAATAAACATGATTAAAATATGTGCCATGGGATTATCAGAAGCTATCCTATGTTTCTGTGTCACCAAATCGCAAGTGCAAATAATGGCTGATGTAATTTTGTACACCCAATTTAGGTAACTTGGACATTTAAGTATTAATCTGGGTCCACAAATCAGGCATTTAGATGTCCAGGTAATCTAAACTGTCCCTATAATCATTTGCACCTGCAATCTGTGGGTGTGAAGATAAAAGTCTTTGAATACATCCTGGCTGAAAAATTGGCCCTATATGCTAAGCTATTTACATTTACTCATGCTGTGTATCTCTTGTTTTTCCTGGGCATATTAGGTCTGTTTTGACCTTGGAAGTAGAAAGAAACCGTGACATTTAAGAAAATTCAATGTAACAGGGATCTGCTGTACAGTGTATCCAGCAAGCATCCTCTGAGAAATCCTACCTTTTATGCTACTAAAAGGCTACCGCTTAAAAAAATAGTACAAATCAAGAAGATTTACAAATAATTTATGCAGAAACACTGGCAGAGTTTTCTGTGTAAATTATGCATATTTTTTATTCATTAAATCACTTTTTTCCCTCCTATACAGATTACCCAAGTTGTCATCTCTTATTCACATACCACAGGATGCACAATTCAAATAAAGAAGGCAAACTTATACAGTGTATGTAAGAGAGGGTGGTATTTACATTTGCTGTCTGAATATTTATTAACAGACAACACATTTCAGATGCATTTTTACAGAGTAGTTTGTTTTGACAAGCTTATTGCTAGAATGTTTATTTGCTCTCCTCTTGCTGAACATCATGAAGGTAGCACGCTAACTGAATGTACAGTAGGTATCTCAGAAAGAACCAACAAAGACCCCACTTCACTGGGTGCACTATCCTGGTTTTGTTAACTGAGACATGAGGGGAAACTGCAGCACTTACAGATGAAAGAAGAGGGACACAGAGAGGACCCCTCTCATCATCTCTTTTTCTTCTTTATCTCCTTACTTTTTACTCTTTCTTCTCTCCCCTTCTTATATGCTTGTAACCTTATCTTCTAAGTTTGGAGAGTTCCCCTCCAATCTCAAGTCTGAGGGGAAAGGTACCCTTTTTGAAGGGGAAAGGATGGCAAGGAGAAAGGAGTCAAACGGTGAAAGAAGAGAATCTCCATCTCATGCCTTCGTTTTCTCCATCATCTCATTCCTTCTCAGAAGGATGAAGAAAAAAAAAAGAGTAGCCCAGTGATTAGGGCACTAACCTTAGACTTGCGAGATCTGTGTTCAGATCCTTTCTCTGCCATGGATTTCCTATGTAACCTTGGGCAAGTCACTTAGTCTCTCTGGAATTATTTTAGGGAAGTTCCATAGCCAGTGCTATACAGGAGGTCAGACTAGATGATCAGTGGTCCCTTCTGGCCTTGGAATCTATGACTCTGTACCTCAGTTCCCCACCTGTATAATGGAGATAATAGCACTTCCCTGCCTGACAGGGAGTGAGTGTGAGGTGCTTGGATGCTAGAGTAATGGGGACCATATAAATACCTCAGCTAGATGGATAAACTACATCTAGATAGGAAGGATGGTCTTGTGGTCAATGCACTATATTGGGATTCAGGAGATCTAGGTTTGAGATCTGGCTTTGCCAGACACTGCCTATGTGACCATGGTCTAAATTTTCAATTCCTCATCTGTAAAAAGGGGATAACAATACTCACCTCCCTCTGAGAGATATCTGAAGATAAATGGGGGGAAGGAATAGCTCAGTGGTCTGAGCATTGGCCTGCTAAACCCAGGGTTGTGAGTTCAATCCTTGAGGGGGCCACTTAGGGATCTGGGGCAAAAATCAGTACTTGGTCCTGCTACTGAAGGCAGGGGGCTGGACTCGACCTTTGGGGGTCCCTTCCAGTTCTATGAGATAGGGATATCTACATATATTATTATATTAAACTCATTAGTGTTGATGAGTACAGCTGATCAAAAACTCAGACAGAAAGTGGCTTTTTGTCACAATGGAAAAATGTCTATAGAAAATGTCCATTTTCAACTAAATTTTTCATGCTTTCATAGAAAAAATGAAAATAGAATATTTTTCTGTTTTCAGCCAAAACGTTGTGGTTTTCAGCGCAGAAATTTAAAAAATTTACAGTTTGGGGATTTTCATCATAGATTTCCAGGGTGCCTTACAAACATTGCCCCAAGACATTTACCATCTAAGTTAGGGTATAAAAAAGGACGAGTCACAGGACAGTAAAAAAGGACAGGTTGCAGGAGAGTTGGAACAAGAGAAGGGCAAAAGTTTTCACAGTAAATAATTGTAGGGTTTTCTGCTGTGTAATATACATATTGTGTTAATACCATTTTTAAAAGATAACTGTTTGCTAGGTTTGATTTCCTGCTCAGAATCCAAAAGCCAAGACATGGTCTCATATAAATCCAGGGCCAACCCTCAGCAAGTGTAAATTGACTGAAGTCAACAGAGCAACACCGATTTACACCAACTAAGGATCTAGCTCATTGGCTACCTTTGTCTCAGATCATCTCTAATCGCTAAGCTTCCCTATGATGCTGTTTACTCAGACTCTTCCAAGCCTCGGTGGCAGATCAGTTTCAGTTGATTGCCAAGAGAAAATAGATTTAAAACAGAGAGTGCTCATTGCCCAGCTCTCCAACAGAAACCGTGTGGGTACTCAGAAACTCTGATCATCAGGTCACAAATGTTTAAGATAATCATTGTTACATAAAGAGCTATTAAAGAGGCCTCTTCATGTTTGTCTCAACTGTGGCCTTCCCCCAAATTTCCCAAAGAAATAAGCAAGCCTTCTGTTACAGACATACTTTGAGAATTTTGAAAATAGCATTTCATTGGATGAGTAGTTTGGACAGGAGCGCCGCCAGTTTTTCCGCCGCCATAGGGCGGTGGAAGGTCCCGCCCCCAAAAGGCCCCCCCCCCCCCCCCACAGAAGCGGCGGAAGGTCCCACCGCTGGAATACCGCCGCGGTCACCGCCCTCCAAATCGCAGCGCCCTAATGGGTTGTGCCGGGCCACAGTTTGGAGCACTGTATATGTACAGATAGGCCCATAGTATTCAGCTGCCTGGAACAAAGGCAAAACATAGATCGGAATTATTTAACCTTTCTTTCAGCAAACAGAGAAATGCTGTATCATCAGATATACAGGGTCCTCTTCTGCCCTTGATTTCATGCTCATCCTACTCTTTCTTAAAAACAATCGCACTTCTGGTTCTTGTAACCATCACTGAAGCTACAGAGAATTCTTCTGGTTTTAATTCAGCACAGAGTCAATGATGTTTGCTTGTTAAACTCATTATCTGGCAGGAAAAGCCAACCAACAAAGGTGGTGCCACGCTACTGAGTCAATGGGAATTTCACTTTTCTTCAGAATCAGGAGCCAAGGCTACAAATGTAACCTTAAAATAAGATTGAGAATGCAGCTCTGAATTACCGCTCCTCATTCTCTCCACAGTTTTTAAAGTACATTTGTTTGAGTTTGCCAGCCACGGGTCAAAGCTTGAAAAGCAGCAACACTAGCAGTCAGACATTTGCTAAAGATGATTGAGACCCTCAACTGGCCATTCCCCCATGTTCCCCCTCCAAAAAAACATCTGAAGTGCTTTATATTTAGAAAGATTATATAAACAAAGAACCAACATTAAACATATAGGTATGTACATTTATTATCATTCTCACAGGACCCAAAAGTTCTCTCCTCATATGACTAGTCCCAGTAAAATGATGAATAGCACCTGTAATTGAAATCAATGGGTCTACTCACATGAGTAAGAACTACAGCACAGACATAATTTTTAAGTTCCTGGGGGCAAGGGCAATCTTTTTTTTTTTTGCCCTGGTCCGTGACTAGGGCTCCTAGGCCCTACTGCAATACAAATAATAATATTTACACATACTTTGTATGGAATGCTGGCTCTGCGAAAGTGAATGGGATTTTTGTCACTGAATTCAGTAAAGACAGGATTTCACCTATCATATATAGTCATGCTTCTGCTGACCAGCAGCAGATACCAGGGCCTTGCACATCACTTTCCCATTGGAAGAGGAAGTAATAATGTGGTATCAGGGTATTTTCTTAATGTAATCTGTTTATTTATGCTGTAAGCATCAGTACTTGAAAGGAGGTGGTCACAAGTGGGGCACACACAATCCCATTATCCAGTTCCCAAGAAGCAACTCTATTCCAAGAATTGGCTCCAGTTCAAGATATTAAGCCTGACAGCAAACTCTCCTGCTAATTCCAACTGCTTCCACCTAGAGCCTTCATCACAAACCTAACAATAACCGAGCACACTTCCAAGACTATACACTGCTCTCATGCTAAGAAAAAAGAACTTGTAAGACTATACGCAGCAGCACCACTTGGTTATGACCGTCATGACATATCACATACAGGCTTAGTTCACCTAAGCATCCATTTGGTTGGCAGTCATGGAAAACACTCAGGAAGTAGACTAACAGGCTTTCTACCTGGTCAGACTATTTGGACTACAGCTGATGAACTGGGGTAATATTTGTTTAGGTGAAATTTTACTGTATATTCAAGTTTTTTTTTTTAAATACTTAAAAGTACTTTGGCTTTTCAAGTAATCTTTGAGGATGACCACGGTTAAAGTGTTCTCTAAATCACTGGTTCGTAATCTTATTTCTCCCACTCAGGACCCAAAGATCAGCTCCAACTCACCCAAAATGATTGTGGAACTGAGATCACTGCTAGAAACTATGGGTGAATTTTGGGTGCTGGGTGAGATGGGATAGGGCTACTGTTGTAGAGATGGTGGGTATCAACTACTGAGAGAGCAGGGTCAGGGTTCTGGGACTGGTAGGTCATGGGTTGGATTGCTGTGAGGATTATGGGTTTGAGTGTAAGGCTGGGGTGGAGGGGAGTGGGATGGGCTACCGATGCTAGTGGCGGTCAGAGATAGCGGTCTTAAATGTTTGGAGAATTCCAGCTCTCTTTGGTAGGAAACAGAAAGTTAAGTGGTTTAACCTACCTTGTAGTTTATACTAAATTTTCAGGGAAATGCTATAATTGAAGCCATAACGCACCCATATAACAGTCCCCAGTTGACAGACTAATGAATACAATATTATTAAATTATAAGATGCAAATGCACAGTGCTGGACAAACAATATTAAGAAGTATTTTTTTCAGTTATTTTAAGGAATGTTTCAGAGTTTGAAAAAATCATTTCTGAGAAGAAAGAGGTACATTGAATTCAGAACCTGAAATGTCTGGTTCCTTACAGAAAGAAGAAGGTTTTTTTAATCATGCTTATGTAACCCTTCTGCCCCTCTGAGTTGGCAGCAACAAGGGCCGGGTTCAGTATCTAGGGGTTCCGTTTCAATAACACAATGCAAAACCGGCTCGAGCCCCCACCCAGTGACCTGGGACAATTACATACCACCCCCCGGGTGCCTCTAGGAGGCAATACTTCCCCTCTCACAAGCACGGAGTCTGAGTGTAGCAAAAGCCTTTTCATAAAGAAGGGAAACAATGTGGCATTATGTTGGGGAAACACCACAAACAGGATTCATAACACAAACCATGAGCAAAAGACCCACCTCCAAGTAAGTTTGGCAGTGTCCTTTTCCCCTCAGGGTCTTAAGTCCAATCACCCCAAAGTCCAACAACCCCAAAGTCTCTGTCCCTGGTCAGTGCCGCCCCAGAGTTCAAAAGTTTATCTGCAGAGTTTTACCCCCCCTAGCCTGGGTGGAAATGGGGGGGGGGCACACGGGATGTTAAGGGGCACCTTATGTGGTCCAAGGCCGACTGCCCCATCTCTCCGTGGAGTTCTGCTGCAGCCTTTACCATGAATGGCTCTGCTCTACCAGCCGCGCCACGCCGCTCCGCTCCTCCAGCCGTCCCCGCAAACTGCTCCGCTCCCCGTTCCGTGGGCCGCTCCAACCATCCCACAAACCGCTCAGCTCTGCCAGCCGCTCCACTCCACCAGCCGTCCCATGAACCGCTCCAGCTGCCCCCGCAAATGGCTCAGCTCCGCTCTGCGCCGCTCCCTGTTCCATGGGCCACTCCAACCGTCCCACAAACTGCTCGGCTCTGCCAGCTGCTTAGCAATATATCTTCAGGCTCCCCCACTGGTTAACACAGCACTCAGTGATCTCAGCTCAGCAATTGTAGCTCTTTTAATGATTTCAGCTCTTAGTGATTTCAGCTTGTAGTAGGGGAGCCCCAGTGCTGGTGCACCATTGGCCCAAAGTGAATTCAGTTCAGCAACTTCTAGCTAGACTCCTAATGGAAGCAAACTTAGCTCTGCTATTCAACAGTGGAGAGAGGGGATAATGCAATTGGTGTTCCAGGCCCCCAAAAGGGGCCCATACCATCAGGTACACATACCTGTCCCCAACCTCTCTCAATTCACTAGGTTTTGTAACCCATGCCCCTTGTCTAGCAAGTGCTACTTAGTTACTGGTGAGTCCCTCTGTCATACAACAGTTCCACTGGCCGTGATTCACAGAATCAGGGTAACAACACTTTATTCTTCCTGCCCCAATAACAGAGAAACTGGGGATCCCACACCAGCCAAAGTAACCACTTTCAGTTGTTGTTGTCCCAGGCTAGGCGGGTGGGTGTGCCTATGCAAACAAGATCAGCCCCTGAAGTTCTTTTCAACCCTCACCATAATTCACCACCAGATGTCAGGGTAGAGCTTATCCTGACTCTGCTTACACTTAGTTTTGGGGGATCGATAATTAGAGTTATTGAGTGGCATCCTACATTTCCTCTTTTTAACTCTTAAGGCATATAATTTCTCTTCTTTAAATTGCCTTTGTGTGGAGCATTTCTCGGATTGTACAAGCAAAAATCTGAAAGGTTTCTTAGAACCTACACAGAACGGTTTCTTCGGAGCATGGTTTGAGACCCATCACGACATAAAATTACCCATTCTGGATTAATTTGGGACTGATATTATTGTCTCTCTAATACAATTGCAAATCCATCTAACATAGGCCATATAAAAGAACACAGTCAAATGTGAGAAACAGAATATCTGAATATGGAAATTCTCACTTTTCTGTTTAATCTTATATATTTATAGAGCAGTAGCTAAACTATGTTAAACCTTATCAACAGTTAAACCTGATGGAATCGTATCTACCCTACAAAAATCCTACCCTGCAGAAAAAAAACATACATTTTGCTATTTGTTTCATGGCAATTTGCCATAAATCAATGTGATCCATTTTACAATGCACTGCTCTACTGTATACCGTGATAACAGGAATCCTTGAACAGTCTTCGCTGAACCATGTGTTTTAAAATTAAGCACTGCATGGTATGCCAGAATAAAGAAATGGAATTACTTGAAGTACTGTAAACAACTGAAAATACACATGCTTTCATTTGTTCCTTGTGATCAGAGTTAATGAAAACTATAGGTTTTCTTACACAGTAGGTGTACAGTATCTGCGTTTATCGTCAATTATACTGTCATCAACCAGACAAGGCAAAGCGCTCCAGAATATAGCACAGGAAAAAAATCCTACATATACAGAAGGATGGCCTAGATGACTTAATAGGCCTTCTCCATCTGAATTTTTTTGTCTGTTTGTGATAAATATACATTAAATAGCAATAAATACTAATTTCTTGCATCCACAGGTAAGGAGAGCACACTTTTGAAAATTATTTCCTTTTGGAGTCAGAAGAATCTACAAAAGGTTTGGTCACAGCATTATACGATGGAGGAAGGATGAGTTGAGAGTACATGTGCTTCTGGGCCAAAAGGTCTTTTGCATTTAATTGATTTGTGTGGGATCATCTAATTTGGTACCAAGAGGTATGAGACCTCATGAGAGAGCTCTGGCTAGCAGAATTTAGAAAGACCCCAATAGCTAGGGACTATAGGAGCAAGACTTGCTATATAGAACACTTCCTTTGAGTTGATGTAATCTAATATAGGCCCTGATCCTGCAAACACTTATGCACATGCTTAACTTTACTACCATGAGTGACCATTGACTTCAATGGGACTGCTCACTGTAGTAAAGTTAATTTAGTACATAAGTGTTTACAGGAGCAGGGTCATAATGAATATGAAGATGCTTTTTTGATATAATCAGAAAGAAAAATTAGTATAAAAAGAAATATATCAACTGCACATTCTTTCCAGAGAGTCACAAATATGTCATGTGATCACAGTAGAATCACATGATCATACAGAATACAATAGAGCTGGTCAAAAAAAATTAAGAAAATGGGTATTTGGTCAAATATTATATATATCCAAACAAAATGTTTTGCAAAACATCTTTTTTTATTTTAAACAATTTTTTTGCAACCCCCCCCCCAAATATTTCAGTATTTTCCAAAAAAAATTCATTTTGAAATTGTGAGAGAATTCCCAGTTTGTCTAATACCCTCCTCGCTCCCCTAGAAAAGCGTGGGTTGGTGGGGAAAGGTAAAAACTCAGAAAAGGTAACTTTCATTTATTTAAAAAATGTGACTTTTCACTTTTTAAAGTGTTAACACAACAATGAAAATGTTGCTTTCACTGAGAAAATAAGTCTTTCACTTTTTTTTATTGTTTTCCAATTGACAAAAGTTGGGAAAGAGTCACAGTCTAGAAAGTACGTTCCCCACCCCCTCCACATTCTTAATTTTTCTTACCCTCCCATGAGGAAAAAATCAAAATGGGGATTTTTCCATGAAAATTCCTATTTTCTAGCCAGTTCTGGAATACAGTAAGAACTGCACAAAAAAAGGCTAATATGTAATTAGTGCCCATACCTGGAAGGTTCTGGGAACAGCTGGTCAGAATTTTTTGATGAAACATTTTTATGGTCAGAAGATGCCAGTTCACCAAAACTGAAACAGTTTTGCAGGAACAAGCCAGAGTCACTAAGGGCTAGGACTTGAACCTAGCACTCCCATATCCCAGGTGAATACCCTAATCACTGATCTATTAGTGGAGTTTGGGTTTGCTTTTAGTCTTTAAAAAAAAAAAAAATCAATTGATCTGAGTTTTGTCCTGATGCAAAAGAGGGAAAAAAATTAAATGTCAAAAATTTTTCCAAGACAGGAAAACCATTTCCCACCAAATTCTAGTTGGGAACACACAGGAAATTAAATCAGTGAAAACATGCACACGCTAACAAAGGTATTTAGCTTTAAGCACGTGAGTACTTCCACTGAAGTCACCTTTGTAACAATAGAATAGTTATACCCCAAGGTCACAAAAGTACAGGCCATCAACTATTCTCAATGTGACACAGTAGCTTTTCTAAACAGAAGGACTGTTTTTTCCACAAAGTCAACGGGATTTCTCACATGCTTACAGTTAAGCACATGGATAAGCATTTGCAGGATCAGGACCTAACAATTACACACCTACACGAAACATCTCCCAGAGGATTATGATGAATCATTCTAATTAAACTGTTGAATTGTAATGTATAAGTGACTAACTCAAAAAAACAAAACCTCAAATTCTTAGCCTTCCATTGAAATCTTATTGTTCCTTGCTACTCCGAAGTTTTATTTATATCGCCCTGAACACAAAATATGCTGAGACATTCTGTTTCAAAAACAAAATATTATGAATTTCTCCCAGGCTCCTGCAACATGCCCACTCAATGTTGTGGGACATTGATGCATTTCTACACAGCAATAGCGGTTGGACAACTCTTATTTACATAACATTTCCATATTACCATACGTTTCCCAGCAAAATCTGTGAGCGCTATTGAAATAATGTGTATCCATCACCAGCTACGTACAACTCCTCGTTACATATCAGTTATTATATTAGATAAGTGTTTGTTGGTAGCTCAATATGTGACAAATTTCTAATGAGTTAGGATATGTCTACACAGCAATTAAAAACCCACAGCTGGCCCATACCAGCTGACTCAGGCTCATGAGGCTTGGAAAGGGCAGGGGGCTGGAGAAAATTAACATAACTGAAAAAGAGGCTCCCTTTTAACAGCGACAAGACTGGTTTTGAGTAAAGGCCCTCATCTCTCTCTGCTTCCTAGAATCCAGAGGAGAGATATTAGGGTAATTCTTGATTACTTTGGCAGGGGAGAGGAGATCACTGGCTGTGGCCCAGGCTAGATACTCTCTTGATTTTATCTTATCAATGGCTTGGTATTCTCTTGATGGCGCGCCCCTGACCCCGGCATCCTGGGCGGTTGCTTACGTCGACCACCCCTTCTGTCGGCCCTGATGTATAAAGTCCTGTTTCCAGGAACACGGCAGGAATCAGACAACAAGAGACAATGTCTTTTATCACAGCTTCACGTTGCTTTCAGCCAGCACTCAGCCCCAAAAGCTCTCTCGCTAGGCTTTTCTCAAGACCATGCTCTCAGCGCATGTTCAGGCTGCAACAATACCCAGTGAAACTTCTCCACCCACATACTTCAAATTCCTGAGTGGCCTCACATGTGCCTTTGTTCTGGGCAATATGGGCCTGTATTTTGGTTTGAGGCCCCTGTAGTTTCAGCTACCTGGTTCCATAAAGGAACGTAATGGCTTCTTATGCCTTTCTTAAATAGTGGTGGTTACATGCCCCTATTTCAATAAGTGTTAATCTAAGCCAAAACTATATGACAAGTCCAAGAGTCCTAGGCACCATTCACATGCACTAAGTTCACTTCATTTTTTTAAAAATCTTTATTCTTTACTAGTGGTCTAAATAATCTATTTTCTTTTATACAGACCCTGAGATTAAATAAATAACAGAAAAATAAATATTTTGAACAAAGCATGGGTTTTTTTGCATTGCAGATCTTGTTAAATGCTTTGCCCTATAAACGTAAGAGAGGATCGTGATCTGTGCCTCTTGGTTGTTTTCTACAGCTGTACATGATTAGTAATTTAGTGCTTCAAAACCTGAAGTGCTTCACAAAGCCTTGTTTGAATCAGTCCCTCACTGAAGCACTCATAAAATGCAAAGCGCCTTAATCATTTGAAATTGCCATACCCAGTGCAGACCCAGAATCCAATAGCTTCTAAAAAAAGATTCAGGTGCTCTTAAAAATCTGAAGCAGCCTGTTAATTTTAAATTGCTCTTCACTACATGAGCCCATGAATCCTGATCTTTGAACCCATCTCTAAATCAAAGCAGTTTTTATTGCAGAATTATTGGAGGAACCTCTATAACATGACAGTCTAGTACTAGTCAAACCACTGCCAGCAAATCACATTTAATGTTTTCACGAGTTAAAAAAATAAATGTGCGCACGCACACATATCTATATCAAAAGAAGCTTTCTTCCCTTCTCTTTTTATAGAAACTACACACCAAAAAAGTAAAACAAGTACACTAGTACCCTTTATATGAATTACGGGGCTGTTGGTGTGAACACTTCCTTTGACAAAAGGTACTGTATTTTTGTCTCAATGATATTAGCATTATTATTTATTGGCTTATAATTATTTATATTGCAATGGCACCTGGAAGCCCCCTTCAGGGAACAGGGTCCCATTGTGCTAGGCACTGAACACAGACACAACAAAGAAAATGTGTTTCCTGTTCCAAAGAGCTTACAGTCTTAAGAATGTTATAAAATACACACTGAGATGCAGAACAATCTGAACACAACACATACAGTACCTTGAAAAAAAATCACCCTAGGGAAGGGAATGTTTTAAATATGACCTTGTGTGAAATTTTTTTTAGAATAAACCTCCAATTCTGCAATTCATAGTTAAGTGCCTGAATATGGATTTAGGAGCCTCACTTTAGGCACTGAGGTTTGAAAGTTTTGCGTACAAGTGACCATAGAGAACACAGTACTGCATTTCCCACACCTAGCACCCACTCTTCCTACCGAGCTCTCGTTCCTTTCTTGATGGTGCTGATGTACCTTCTGTTGTGCTTCCTTTAAGCTACATGACTTTAGCTTCCTGCAGTGCATTTTTTGCTCTCTCAGAACAAGTGAGAGCAGGTTTGATTATATTAACTTGTCTTAAGTGACCATACTTTCCATTCTGTAATTTGTCAATAACACATCTCTTCACATGCCCCTCTGCACCATACACTTCACACCTACTACTCTCATAGCATATTTCTCTCTCTATACGTCTATCTGTGAACTTTTTATTCTTCAGTATGTTCCACAGTGTGGCAATTTCATTTACTATATTAACAATCACATTCTTAAAGTGTTCAACCGCCTATCTTCAGCAATAGTTATGGCCATTTGTCAACCATCACCAACATTTGCCATTCATTGGCATCAGAGATACCACAGTCCCTTATATGGAGAGGGGGAAATAGCGATAGCAACTATTGACACAAAACTGTAGACTTTTTAATGGTGGTCACTGTATGTAACTATGGCCGCTGGAAATTTTCTGTGTCAGCAGAGCACCAAATCTTCTTCTACTTCATATAGGCATCTGCAGTGTCTCAGTTCCTTAACCCTGTACAAAAACTTAAAATGAAAGGTGGGCACAACATAAAAAAAAATATGAAGCCTCCCTTCACATATAATCAACAGCTGTAGCCCAATTAATCTGCAGTTCACAGAAGACTTCAACACAAAAGTACACTGCTCTTTAGACACAGCTGCACATCCAGCTCTACCTGGAATCTTCAGAAAACCAACAATGATACAATGAAACAAAATAAAATCAACCCACATCAGCTGTAACCCAGTTATGTGAAGAACAGCACATGGTTGTTCATAAAGGAATAGCGGATACATAAATATATCTATGGAACAATTCTATGCAGACTTTTGGGATTTTAGCACAGCAATAATATTCAATTTACAAAACTTTTCTACATGTAAAATTATCAGTTAATCAACATGACAATTTCTCTGGTTCTCAGCTTTGTCTTCCAGACAATAAACTCATGACTACCCACAAATTAACTGTTGACTCCCAACCAACAGAAAATACCGACAGTTCTCTGAAACCATGAAGTGGGAAACACACTTTTTTCTTTTCTTACGGGTGTGCCTTTTGGTTGCCAACATTAAAGTCTCCTAGAACAATATTTCTATAACTCCAGAGTAGGTGAAAGAAAAAGTTCTCCATTTTAATAAACTCACATAATTGAGACAACTGTACTTTGTGACCCTGAGGCCACACAGACTAACCACCATCTGTCATACAATCGAAATCAATGGGAACAGGCCATAGTTGCTTCATATCAACATCATCATTGATGATTTCTAAAAGGTAAAATCTTCAGCATATTTATATTTATGTGGCCTGTGGGTGAATGTGCTTCATTTTAAATACTTCAGTTAGACAGCTTATTGTGTTCCTATTTGTAATGATTACATTTGGCATGCCTTCATTTGGATGGCAAGGTAATAATCAGAGCCAAATGTGAATGGCTTTTTATGACTGAATACATCCATAAAGCTCTTTTATATGCTTACTGTAGTATTCAGGGCAGAAAACTGCCTTAGAAAGTCAGGAAATCACTGTGTTAAGATTACACACAACCCTAACTCAACCCACTGTTGGGTGTGCATTACAATACAGCCTCTGATGACTAAAATTAGGGCTGTCGATTAATCACAGTTAACTCACACGATTAACTCAAAAAAATTAATTGCAATTAATCGCACTGTTAAAGAATAGAATACCAATTGAAATTTGTTAAATATTTTTGGATGTTTTTCTACATTTTCAAATATATTGATTTCTATTACAACACAGAATACAAAGTGTACAGAGCTTGATATTATTTTTTATTACAAATATATGTACGGTAAAAATGATAAGCAAAAGAAATAGTATTTTTCAATTCACCTTATACAAGTACTGTTATTGTGAAAGTGTAATTTACAAAGTAGGATTTTTTTTTTGTTACATAATTGCACTCAAAAACAAAACAGTGTAGAACGTTAGAGCCTACAAGTCCACTCAGTCCTACTTCTTGTTCAGCCAATCGCTAAGACAAACAAATTTGTTTACATTTATGGGAGATACTGCTGCCTGCTTCTTATTTACGTCACCAGAAAGTGAGAACAAGCATTCGCATGACACTTTTGTAGCCGGCATGGCAAGGTATTTACGTGCCAGCTATGCTAAACATTTGTATGCCCCTTCATGCTTTGGCCACTGTTCCAGAGGACATGCTTCCATGCTGATGATGCTTGTTAAAAAATAATGCGTTAATTAAATTTGTGACTGAACTCCTTGGGGGAGAATAGTATGTCTCCTGTTCGGTTTTACCCGCATTCTGCCATACATTTCATGTTATAGAAGTCTCGGATGATGACCCAGGACGTGTTGTTCATTTTAAGAACACTTTCACAGCAGATCTGACAAAACGCAAAGAAGGTACCAATGTAGGATTTCTAAAAATAGCAACAGCATTTGACCCAAGGTTTAAGAATCTGAAGTGCTGCCCAAAATCTGAGAGGGACGAGGTGTGGAGCATGCTTCCAGACATCTTAAAAGAGCAACACTCCGATGCAGAAACTACAGAACCCAAACCACCAAAAAAGAAAAAGAACCTTCTGCTGGTGGCATCTGACTCAGATGATGAAAATGAACATGTGTCGGTCTGCTCTGCTTTGGATCGTTATTGAGCAGAACCCATCATCAGCATGGACACATGTCCCCTGGAATGGTGGTTGAAGCATGAAGGGACATATGAATCTTTAGCGGATCTGGCACGTAAATATCTTGCGACGCCGGCTACAACAGTGCCATGCAAATGTCTGTTTTCACTTTCAGGTGACATTGTAAACAAGAAGCAGGCAGCATTATCTCCTGCAAATTGTAACCAAACTTGTTTGTCTGAGCGATTGGCTGAAGTAGGACTGCGTGGACTTGTAGATTTTACATTGTTTTATTTTTGAATGAAGTTATTTTTTGTACATAATTCTACATTTGTAAGTTCAACTTTCATGATAAAGAGATTGCACTACGGTACTTGTATTAGGTGAATTGAAAAATACTATTTCTTTTCTTTTTTACAGTGCAAATATTTGTAATTAAAAATAAATATAAAGTGAGCACTATATACTTTGTATTCTCTGTTGTAATTGAAATCAACGCATTTTAAAATGTAGAAACCATCCAAAAATATTTAAATAAATGGTATTCTTATTGTTTAACAACACAATTAATCACACGATTAATCGCAATTAATTTTTTTAATCGCTTGACAGCCCTATTTAAAAAAACTGCAATATAATATCATGCAGCAGCCCTTTCTTAGGTACTGCACATCTTATACATTTCACAGGGACTCTCCTCTCAAACACATTGATCTTCAGATGTCCCCTTTAATCTCTTTGTTCTATATAAGGTCCACAGAAGCCCTCAATATATTTGACCAAACTTTTCACTAAGAAGCTAACCTATCCATATATGAATATACAAGTCCACTCTACTGTGCACTTTACAAACTTCCCATGCGTAGGACAAACTCCCTAACACAATTTGTAAAGCTGCTGCCTTAATCACTTTTAAATCTCTCCTAAACATCTACCTCTACCAAGACTATGACCTACTTCTGTTCCGTTTGACACGGGCTAGGCAAGTGGAAAACAGTGACTTCTGCTTTTCTGCTAAAGTCTCTATCTTATTGATACTCATGCTTTCACAACCCAGCCCTCCTCCATTGTCTGTTTCATCCACATGTTGTTACAGCATGTCTCGTATGTAGACTGTGATCTCTTGGGCAGAGGATGTCATCTTTGTTATTTGCCTGTGTAGTGCCTAGCACAATGGACACATTGTATAAATAATAAATAACAATACCAGGTAAAAAATGTGGAATTTTTTTTTTATTTTTTTTTTGCTGGTTATGTGTTCTTCAAAGAATTATTGTTCAGTCAAGATCAATTTCCTTCAGAACACTGCTACTTAATGAGTGCTCTTTCCATGCAAAAAATCTCGCCATTCATATTTAAGCCATTCAGCTGCAGAGTTGTTAAAGAAGATTATAAAATATTTTTTATAAATCACTGAAGTGTATTTTTTCCATTGGTCTCACTGTCACAAAACAGCTAAATGTTTTTTCCACAAATGTTCCCCAAAATAATTCACTGTATAGCAGAAACCAAGCATGGCACATTTCATCCCAAAAGGTGAAATTCTAAAAGTTACAAATGGCTGAAAACAGGAGGTTGGAATGAAAACAATTATTGAACCTTAACTTTAATTAACTACTGTATATTTGTTACTACTCCCAAAACTGCTTTTGATTGTGAAGAACCAGGTAAACAAAACTGATGAGGGGAATCATGGTTGGGAAAACATCCAATATCTACCACTATTGACTCTATATCTTAACTGATGCTATGAATGACAGCATCCATGGTTCATGGTGATTAACTTGTATGGGTGTATATGGAGCTTATATAGGCAAGATGTTCTGTGCACAATAGTCTATTTTCATATAGGACAGAGGTGAAGAAAACAAATACAAAAAAGAGAATACAACAAAAATAAATGTGTGGAAAAAGAGGCAGAAGGATAAAAGTATGCACTCAGAGTGAAAATAAATTCAGTACCAACAAAACCTAGAACAAATATGAAAGAAAATAAATTAATAGACAATTATTTAATTCAGTTGTATGAATGCAACCAAATAAGCAAAGAAACTATTTAGTAATGAAAGAATGTGTACACAAAGAAAAGTAGCTTGACATAACCAAAACAAAACTGGGCAGTAAATGGGGAGACTGATAATGCAGCATGGAGATTGCTTAGGAGCAGACCTGGTAAAACATTGTCATCTGAAATTTTTCTCTGAAAAAAAGGGATAAATTTGGTGTGAAAAGGGTTCCAGTTTTTCAACCAGCTCTACTTAGGAGTTAGAGACACAAATTAAAACCCCCCCACCAGAGTTAGCACGGGCTGTCAGCATGATCGAGAGTAATGAACACAGGTCCAGAGTCAGAAACACCTGAGCTGATTCCAGCTGTTGCAAAGACTCACTTGGTTGGCATGGAGCAAATCCTGAATCAAGACAGATTTTGCAAAGGGGGGGAGGAGAGGGAGGAACTGTTTGCTGCTCATCAGCACTACACACAATTTGAATTGAAAATGGTTTTTTTTGAGAGGATTTTGGGGTGGGTGGCAAAATTGGGCTCTCAACAGATAGCAAGTCTCAACCTTTACTATGGAAATGGAGAGCAGTAACACTGCAGAGACTATTACAGCCTTCCCGATGTAAAAATATAAGGAAGGCTAATGCAGTAAATAAAAAGATAAACAGTAAGAAATTACTACAGTATCTTACATATGTGTATTACATAAAGTGAACATGGAACGAACACCTAGTCAACCAGTCAGCAAGCCTGTTTATAAAGGTGTGAGAGAAAAAATATGAAGTTGAGATTACCAAGCACCTGTACTGAATTTGCTGCCTCACTATTCACAGAGGAAGCAAAAAGTCCCATCTCCTTAGAGACTGGGCTGCATTGTCCCTGTGTGCGCGAAGCGTTTGGAGGATAAGAAACACCAAAATGCTGCTTTGAAAAGCAGCAACACAAAAGCTGAGCAACAAAAGCTAAAGTGACAAAGGGTATGTCTACACTACGGGATTAATCCGAATTTAGATAATTCGAATTTGGGAAACAGGTTGTATAAATTCGATTGTGCGCGGCCACACTAAGCACATTAATTCGGTTTTTAACCACATTAATTCGGTGGTGAGCGGCCACACTACCCCATTAATTTTAACCACATTAATTCGGTGGTGGCAGCCACACTAACCCTAATTCGAATTAACAAAGTCGATTTTGGCTCTACTCCGCTCGTCGAGGTGGAGTACAGAAATCGATTTAAAGCGCCCTTTAATTCGAACTAAATGGCTCTGTTGTGTGGACGGGTGAAGGGTTAATTCGAATTAACGCTGCTAAATCCGAATTAATCCCGTAGTGTAGACCAGGCCAAAGGGGTTAACAAGACTTGCCTGAGATAATTTCACTTGTGCCAGTCAGACTACTTGCAGGAGTGATGTGCACCTGATACTCTACCTCACCTGTGGATTTCCATCTTTTTTCCCCACCATTAGGCAGTCTTTAAGGGGAGAGATTGTGAAATGGCATAGACTAACAATATCTGTCTTTTATAAAGTGCCTTTCATCTGTCTACCTCAAGGTGCCTTACAAATTAAATGTTATTCCCATTTTACACATAGGGAAACTGTAAATAGGGGGTGACATGACTAACACAAGGTCACCCAGCAAACCAGTGGCAGAGCCAGGAACAGAACCCATGTCTTCTAACTCCTAGTCCAGTACCTTATTCACTAAGCCACATTGACCCTCCTATCAGCCCTAGGCAGGCTGGCACCCAGCTCTATGTCACCTTCAGATCAGATGCAAATATTGCCATGTCCCCCTACCCCAGGGCCTGGCTAAGATCAGCATCTAGATGGAAAGCAGCTGGCAGAATCCTGAAGACTAAAGAAACAAAACAAAAACAAAACTTGCCACGTCTATATCACCTTCTATTGAGGGTATCTGCCCTCAAATCATTAAACCTTAGCGCTCACCTGTATTCTTCACTGCTTCTAGACACACAAATAGCCACAGACATAAAAAAAGATGCTTTCCTGTGGCTGACGCAAAGACTGATCCCTCCTGTCAGATTCTGATTAGTCATGGTGATTCACACACTCATGAACTACAGGTTGCAAGATTAATTATCTTTGCCTACAAATGAAACCGGTGATCTAAAAAAACACCCAGCTCCACTTGGTTCAGAGCACAGCAGCCCATCTGCTCAGCAATAGAGGCCACCAAGAGCACATTACCCTGGTGCTCTGCTCTCTTCAGTGACTCCCTGTGGAATGCCAAGATTTCCGACTGAATTTTGAAAGCCTTCCCTTGGCCCAAGTTACTTGGAGCCAGGGACACTTCACTCTGCCTTATTTTGACCTCCCACTAGAACAGTGGTTCCCAAACTTTAACAACCTGTGAACCCCTTTCACTAAAATGTCAAGTCTCGTGAACCCCCTCCTAAAAATGAATATTTCAGGGATTTTCTCCTTTACCTGAGTATAAATTATAAAAGCAGTGATCTTGGAAATATAAAATTTGTTTTTATGACATGCTTATTACACACTATTATTAATTATTATTTATAATTACATTATTTTTATTACATTATGAAAACGGCAACACTCTTCCAAGATCTCACTTCCGTAGCTTGTATCACTTTGAATAAGCCTGTTATAAGACAAGGCTCCTATGTTTCATCAAGGAGTATCAGATTTGAAACAGCATGAAGGTATTTAAGAAGCCAACTCAAAGAATTCCTCCTAAATATGCATTCAGGTCTTAAGCAGTCCAGGCAAACAACGCACGTTACAACAAAGCTTAAACTTGTTCTTCATAATAATTTTAAAAACAATACTACCTGCCTATTTAATTTTAAAAACAGCAAAAAATATCCACCTCCCTTTCCATTTCTTATAAGGAGTCTTGAAGTTTAAATCTCCTCAGTATGATAGATATGCTTGCTTTGATCTGCTTAGCTCTTGGAAGTCCAGGGGCTCCAGGCTGCTGGCCCCGTGCTGTCCAGGGTCCCTAGGGACAGCTCTGTCCGCCATTAGGGAATTTTTTCCCAAGAACCCCCTGTAACATTTCATGAACCCCCAGGGGTTCACGAACCCCAGTTTGGGAACCACTGCACTAGAATAATGGAATTGTCTACCCCATGAGTCAGATTTGTATGGGAAGAAGACAGAGCTTTCACAGCTACTGGCCCACGAATCTGGAAATCACTTCTCAGAGTAAAATGCAAAACCCACTTCTCTGACCTAACCTTCTCAAGAAAACATAAAAAAGAATTATCAAATAAAAACAAAGTCCAGCCACTGCTGGCTGCAGGGAAGAAAGAGGCAAGTAGATGTTTGTGTGTTTGTTTTTCAGTTTGGCAATGTGCTCAGATACCATGTGTTCCATGTAGAAATCTACATAGATTAGTCTGGAGTAGGCTAGGCTATGCACAGGGAGAAGATCAAGTAAATCCCAACAGGAAAATAGGAAAGCTCTTGACAAACGCATTGATAGCTGTGTAAAGAGAAAGCATTAAGACCAATACAAAGAATGGTAGAGTAACGGATTTAATAAAAGTATCAAGGAAGGAACCAGGCAGCTACAGAGCCATGAACAAGACTAAATGTGGGAAAGGCATTAAGCAGTATAATGCAGCACTGGGATTTACCATAAGGACAATGACCTTGGATAAACAAATGAAAAATGCTACAACATAGTACAAGTCTGCTTATCTATTCCTTGAATATTGACTAGGCTGACAAAAAGTTCCAAGTATACATAGTCCATGCAGACTATGAAATATGTATCTACAAAGCAAATAAGCATGGTATAGAGGGGAAAGCTACTAAAACGTGATTTAAAATTAGCAAATAGCAGTGTCAGTAAATGAGAACTGTTCAGATGATGAACGGGATACAAACTGAAGAGGGAGTGGGGGAATTAGGGCTACTGAAACTACTCCAGTTAGTAGGCTGGGGAAACCATACAAGCACCAAAAGTTACATCTACACTTACGGCAGAGTGTAGAGTACAGACACTACATGCCCAGCTAGCATGGGTATAAACAGCAGTGGAGTCAGTAAGGCACATGAGTGAGTAGAGTGGAACCGAGTGTCCTACATGCTTGAACCCTACGGTGTATACACTACACGGCTTTCTACACGCCGAAGCAGTGCTTCCCACATCTACACCGCTGCCTTCCCCCTACCAGAGCCTTTCATTGCTGTGTGTAGCTATGTAACTCACACGTGTGTGGGTTACATAGCTACACACTGCAATGACAAGTGTGGACGCAGCGTGCCTTTCACTGTGGCATGTAGCTACAAGTGTACTGCTCATACTCTACACACCGCCGTAAGTGCAGACAAGGCCTAAGGTAGAGTGTATGGGGGGAGGGGAGGTCTGCCCACTCAAATGAATTTAGGGTAAATATGGTAGGTGCAGCAATCATTATAATGTCTCCCAAAAGAAGATGTGTATACCCATAGATAAACAGTACAACAGACTTTGCACTGATTGATGACATTACAAGAAGTTTTGCTTCAACAGTCAATTCTACACTAGCTAAGCATAAAATCTTGTGAGGCATGTTATATTAAAATAAATCATTTCCGCAAACATTCAGAAAATGAGTCATCTTTTTCTCTCTTTTTTTTTTTTAAAAAGGGTAAATACCATGATAAAATGGGGATTGTAGTGGGGCAGCTGCCCCACTCCTGGAGAATTATGCTTCAGCAGGCCAGTAGGCCTGTGCAGATGGCAGCCAATCAGAGAAGGGCTTATTGGGAGCCAATCAGAGCCCAGATTGGAGGCAGCCAATCAGGGCCCAGCTCAGCCCTATAAAAAGGCTGCTCAGGAAGGAGAGTCAGTCTGTCCTAGGCCTTTGAGAGAGGAAGGTCTGTCTCCAGAGCAGGGAGACTAGCACCTGGGACAGCGCAGCGCAGCGCAGGCCAGGCCAGGGGGAGCAGAAGGGAACTCAAGCCTGGTATCTGCCAGACTGCAGGCCCTGAGGGGAAGGGAAAGCGGCCCAGGGACGTGGACAGACGGAGGGAAGAGAAGGAGGACAGCGAGACTGCCACCAGAGGGTCCCTGGGCCGGGATCCAGAGTAGAGGGTGGGCCTGGGTCCCCCCTTTCCCCCTTGCAGTACACCCAGCCATTGGCCGTAGGGAGCGGCCATTATAGACTACGCCAGATCCCTGACAAGAGGGATTAGACTTTAGGGGTGTGGTTGACCACGATGGCTGGAGTGCAGAGAAGGACTGCTTATAATACCAGATCCCCGGAAGGGGGTGAGACCAGAGCAGTGGGCACTGCTGGAGGGCAGTGTCCTGAAGAGGATGCCGCTGAGCAGAAAGCAACGTGGGTCCAGACAACAACAAAGGAGCAGAGGACGGACGGGACACCACCAGCGGCGGGAGCCCCACCAAGGACTGAGCTAATTCCCAGAGCGACCAGTGGGAGGCGTCATGGTGGTGAGTCCCAGCACCGTTACAGGGATTATAAAATTTATCCTCACAACAGAATGTTATCTGCCTTAAAAAACATGTGTACCTTCTTTCACAAGTTTGGGATAATAACCCTGAAGTTCACAATCCATTGTTGCATATTTCACATTATTGCACCATGTAGTTTAAGATGTACTTCTGACTTAGTTATACTGAAGCTTTACAACCAGTGGACTGTATTTCTTTGAATTCATAAACAAAGAATCAATAGATTATTGGAGCTGCCACTGTATTTTCTGGTTCCTGACAGCCATTGATCACACA
Source organism: Terrapene triunguis (assembly GCF_002925995.2). Lineage (NCBI taxonomy): Eukaryota > Metazoa > Chordata > Testudines > Emydidae > Terrapene > Terrapene triunguis. The sequence continues at coordinate 871,373 of NW_020664779.1, forward strand.
TTTTACCCTCTTTAACCTGCAAACTTCACAGTTCAACTAAAGTCAAACTCAGTAACTGATAGAGACCAATCAGGCCAGATTATCTCAATAGACTAGATGCAGCACAGACTCTGCATAGTGCCCTGAACTCTCCTGAACAGGTAGCATTTTTGTGGACAGTACACTAGGTTAAAAAAGCTGTAGGAATCACAATTCCAGGATGTTACTGAGACTAGTCCTTAGATTCACAGTTCCAAACACACGACATATGAAAGGATGCCCGTGGGGAGGCTGCATTAAGGGACTGATCTAGAGAGTACACTTTAGTTAGTGTTGCAGACTCTGTGAGCTAATGGGCAGAAAACCTGTTTTTGTGACAAGTACAACTTCAAAAAGGAGGAAAACCAACTTTTCAATATAGTAATTATTGCTTTTTAAAATGGAAATAATGTTTTCTAATATATTCATGAGAACAATCTCACGCTGATATATGCATCTGCTCAAAACTCGCTCTTAAGTGCATCCGTTTATTACCTCCTATAAGATGGATATCACAAAACTATTGTATACAGAAAAACTTCATATACTGCTATGAGGCAAATGGTAGCAACTAGAACTGGTTGAAAACTAGGGCTTTTTTCCCCCATGGAAAGTGTCCAGGTTTTAGTAAAAACATCAAAAAATGAAAATGTTTGGCAGAAAACCAAAATATTTGATTAGGAAATATCACCACAATGCTTTATGGGAATTGTAGTTAAGTTGCCTCATTCCCAGATTCTCCTCTAGGGGCTGGGCTCCTTGGCCAGACTACATCTCCCTGATGAACCATCGTGAGCCACCATAAAGCATCATGGGAGCTGTAGTCTAGATGGTGAACTCAGCCTATAGCAGAGAATGGGGGCATGAGGTACCTGAAATACAACTCCCAGGATGCACCATGGTAACATTTCCTAACAAAAAAAATTCAGGTTTTAGCTATGTGTTTTTTTGATGAAGCCTCAAAATTTTCCACATAAAGACACTTTATATGAAAAAATGTTTTTTAGTTAAAAACCCAATTTTCCATCAAAAATGGTTCAGATGGAAAATTTCAACCAGCCCTAGTAGAAACCAAACTTGAGACTGAAAGTGCAGGCTGAAACTCTATTCACAACAACAAGATGTCTTGTTCTGCCTTGATTTTAGAGTCAAAGCAAGATTTATAAACTCAGGGTCAGCTCTGGTCAATCAATACGTATATGGGAAATATTCAAGGAACACCTAGAATGATGCAGGAAGTTAAGCTGACTCTTTAGTTAAGTCAGTGGTTCTGAACCCTTCCTTACCAGTATCTTTTCCATGCCCCAAGGAATCCCCCATCTATCAAGTTGGGACCAACTTCCTAATAACAATATATGAAGAGAAGGATGGTCACAATCCTTCCCCACCCCTCCCCCACCCAAACATCTGTTTCTGATACCCCAGGTTGAAAGCCTTTGCGCAAAGTGAATCCTGTCAAATTCTAACCCTGCAAGTTCCTGTTTACCACAATCTGCCAGACTACCAAAGTCAATTCAGGTGTGTTCTAAAAGTCTATGCTGGAGATCTGTGAAGTTTGTCTGTAATAAATAGTTTTTGTGAGAGACCGGCATCTCTGTTATAATTTAGGTTACATTTAAACTCTATGATAAAAGTGTCCCATTCATCTTCACCAAAGTTTAAAATATTAAATGGGTGGATCGTTGAAGTTCAGGAAAGAATGGAAGAGGGATCCAAAGTAGACTTACATGTATTTTTATGAGTTTGGGGTCAGGATGAGTACAGCAAGATAGCTCCTTTCCTGCAGAAAGGTACCATTTGTCTTTCTAATTGATGCCAGTCAAAGGGAATTCCCAAAGGAACCGAATAATATATTTTAAATTTCTAAGCACAGTGATAACACATTCTCCCTCTTCAAAGACTGAGACTGAATTTTCAGATGAAATCCTCCTTTAAGGTGAAAGGTAAAGCCAAAACACTTGCTTTTGTTCTTTACTGCTTCCTTTTGACACACAGACTCTCCCCATTTTTAAGAAACAACAACATATTTCCTACTTGTTTTTCAGATTAGAAATATCAGCTCCTCACTTCCCTGACTTCACTCGATGCCCTTAGGAAAATCTCTGGAGGACCTGAATAGTGAGGTCACACGCTGTCACCTGAATACATGTGTATCACTCGTGTGTGGAGGATAGATGCATTAGTAATATATACCAATTGCTGGGGTGATGCAATATACCAAGTGACTAGCTCAATCTTGTGAATGAAAATATACCTTAAATTGTGAAAATAAAATGTGTACAACTGCAAAAATATAACTGGTGCCTTGTATAATAAATAAAAATTATTCTTTGAACCTTTCATCTGAAGATCACAAAGCACTATGCAAACGATTAATTAGAGGAGTGATGGACTAAATAGCTAAGGCACTAGACTAGGACTTCAGTGCCGGACTCTGGCCCAGATTTCCTGGGGGAGATCCTCACTTGGTTTAGTTATGTCATTGCCCCCCAGACTATGTGACCTTGGGAAGGCCACTTAATCTGCCTGTGCCTCAGTTCCATGTTTGTAAAACAAAGTTACTATTTCCTTTCTCCCTCCCTTTACCTGTTTTGTCTGTTCAGACCCTGATCCTGCAAAGACTATACATGCTTCACTTTACTCACCATACATAACGTTAAGCATGTGTGCAAGTCTTTGCCTGATCAGGGCTTTATGCTGTAAGCTCTTCAGAGCAGTGTATTGTTTCTTACTATGTGTTTATAAAGCACCTAGCACAATGGAAACCAGCTCCCAGTTTGTGAACCACTGAGACCCTAACTTTTCCATATTGTGACTTCACGTGACAGGAGAAAAAAAGGTTCAGGATGCCCCTCACATGTAGCCATAAAGAAAAGAAGGGTGTTGGCAACCCCTTGAATCCATTTGTGACCCCCCGACTTAGACCGCCTGTTCTAGGGGATACCTTAATACAAATAACACTAACATCTGAGCCCCATGCCATTCTTAAGTTGTATAGATACAGTAGATATTATCAAACCCATTTTGCAGATGGGTAAATTACAACAGGTTAATTATGTTGCTCAAGACCAGACAGACAGTTTGTGGCAGAGTCAGAAACAGAATGGAGGAGTCTTCCTGACCATTCCAGATATTACCAGCCAATAATCTTGTCTTGGGAATTTTGACCTGTAAAACTATGGGAAAAAAATGTTTTGGGTGATGTATTTTTACCTGCATTCTGTAAAAACAATATGCAGCTAGTACACTTGATACTTGTTTGGCCTGGTTTGAAAAATTATTATAAAATTCTTAGCCATTTTTATGACTACTGTTAAACTGTTTAGCTTATTGTGAAAGTCATGAATTTAATCTAAGTGGCTCAGAGAAAAACTTGCAGAACCTAATGAAGCGAGAGCCACTGATTAGACAGCACTGCTGCAGGCAATATTTGTAAGTGTATCTTAGGATGCTTAAACAGACTGATGGAAATGCAGTAGCAGCAAAACAGTATTAGTAATAAAAATGTAATTCAAGTGCCATTTTCCTGAGACAACAAAGTTCATTAACTAGTCAAAATACTGTGGGAGACCAAATATATAACTCAATATAATACATACAAAACAGTGGTGATTTTTCTTTATTGCTTCTCAACATTTCATGCACTGCACCACACAAATATTAGTTAATATTCAAGATTAGGGTTACATTTTCATACCGTCTAAAACCAGTCCAGAATTTTGCACCTGCAAGAACACACAAGCTCTTGCAATGGTGAGCACAAATCAGGTACCCAGTCCAGTTTCCTGATTTTCATGTGCAAATTTGTGGGTGCACCTGCAACATTACTGGCACAAACACCAGAATGTACAAACTAAATTGAAGATGGCAGCTGAAAATATGGCCTCTGTTATATATAAATATTGTCCCCACAAAACTGAGCATTCTATGATGATTTGCACAAACTCTGGTCACCATCATGAATAAAGTAAACAAATAGCAATAATATAGATTTTGGCTCAAATAGCATAGTATCAATTTGGTATCTTTGCAAGGGAATGGATTAAAATGACCTGTTAGCTCTTTGTTTTCTCTAACTTCTATTGCCCTAGAGAAGTGTGCTTGCTTTCATTTATTTATTTAAACTAATAGAAAAAAAAATGATGTGCGTTATGTTGTACCATGACACTGGGTCAGGAAACCTGGAAAAGGACAGGTTCTGCTAATGGACACATAGTTTGCCAAACTTAAAAGCCTGAATCCAGCCTCCTCCCTCCCACACTTGAGAGAGGTAACCTCTGAGCGCGAGGGAAGCAGCCAGCTCAGTCTTGCCCACCCACAGTCTGAAAACGGGCTCCTGAAATGGATGTCTAGCTCTCTCTGTTCCCCCATGTACACCCCCGCTCCTGCAATCTGTACTGTGGGAATGGACTGTGTCTGGGCTAGTGGTGCAGCGTGATGAAACATAGGTCCTAAGGCAATAGATATTTGAGTCAAACTGCCAGTGTTTGAATTCAGTTCAGCATAACCTGTCTGGTTCAGATGACCTCAGATTTCCTAAGTCAGCCTTTTTAAAGGCAGAGGGAAAGAAACACGATGCAGTTGGGCTGTAGGGACAGAGCTGTTTAAATGTAGTCCTATAGAATCAGACATGTCTGACTGGAAGGGACCACGAGAGATTGTTTAGTCCAGCCCCCTGTGTTGAAGCAGGACCAAGTAAACCTAGACCATCCCTGACAGATGTTTATCAAATCTGTTCATAAAAACCTCCATGATGGAGATTCCACAAGCTGCCTTGAAAGTCTATTACAGAACATAACTTCCCTTATAGTTAGAAAGTTTTTTCCTATAATCTAACCTAAGTCTCCCTTGCTGCAGATTAACTTCTATTACTTCTAATTAGAGAGGGGATGTTATTAATAACCTGATGCAACAGGTTTGTAAATGTTACAAAAAAGCCTTTGCATGTTTCCAAAGAAAATTTTAATAGAGATGGACCCCAAAATAAAATGTCAAGATCCAGATACCATCTCCTTGAGATTTGGATGGCTCCTGGTCTATACTAGGTCACAACCTCAGAGGTGAGTACCTTTGAACTTTGGGGAAATTTGGATCCAGACTTACTGTCTTAGGCCCAATGTCTACTTGCAACCAGCCTTGTACTTATGTAACATAAGCCCGTGCGATGACTAAGAAGAGGCAAAACGGTAACAAAAGGCAGCAAGATCTGTCCAACAGCAGCCAATATTTAGCACCATCAAACAAAAGAAGGTAACATAGGAAAAAGCAAGCAAAAAAATCTTCCCTGACCAGGCATCAGCCCAGCCATCAGACCCCGTGTGCGGAACCCTTCTTTTCCACATGCATGCTCCCCTTCTGCTTCCCAGCAACCCTTCTTATAGACATTCCCTTCAGCACCTAGGTGGGTGAGGGGAAAGTGAAACTGGAGTTAACCTTCGTGTACCAGGGACTAGGTTAGCGGCCCTACACCCTGTCTCTTGGCGTTTGTATTCTTCAATCATGATGGAGTGGATGGGGGATAAGGCGAGTTATCAGCCATGGCATGTGGGCCTGACTGCCAAATTGTTGCAGAATATTCCTTGTAAGCCCATGACACTGTTCATCATGGTAATGATAGTGAATCAGAGCATCGTCTTGTGACCTGGAGACAAAGTCAGCTGACTTGGCATCTCCATAATGGACTCCCACAATGATCCGTTCTAGCTCCTCCTCTTTTCAACATATATACCTATGACCTACCAACAACTAAGACCAAGAAGTAGGTACATGTAGATGAATCTGTTTTGCTGATGTGGGTAATGATCGACCCTATATCAAAAGGTCACTCAGCCAGGATATGAATGCTCTGGCCCCTTATCTTCATCAGTGGAGAGACTTACATTATGTTAGTCTAAGACTATGGCCATAACCCTCCATATTGCCAATCAATCCCTTACTGTCTGTGTTGAGGATCGTCCACTCCCTTTCCAGCCAGTTGTCAGTTATTTAGGAGCCAAACTGGACTGCAGTCTAACATTCCAGTCCCATGTAGAACACTTAAAGAAAAAGATCACCTTCCACACTCCCTTGATCCAGAAGCTAGCAGGAATTGCCTGGGGAGCAGAGCAAATGTTTTACAAACCTCAGTCCTGGTGCTAGTGTTCACTCCAGTGGAATATCGTGAAGCAGTTTCGGGCAGAAGTCGGCATACGCATCTCGTTGATTCAGAGCTGAACACAGCCACCTGTATCGTTAGTGGCCGCCTTAGCCACACATTAACATCTAATTTGTGTGTGTTGGCTCATATTGCTCCACCAAAACTTTGACAAGATGCCATTACCCTTAAAACTACATGGAGGGCTAGGATGGATGAAAACTACCTGCTGCACCCAAGGCTGACAATGGTTCCGGTAGGTACAAATAAGCAACACCCACTTCCCACCAGAAGATCTGCTCGGCTCCAGAGGAAAACGACTACACCTGCAGTTCCTGTTGACTTGCCATGACTGACTTTGAGAGATCCTTTTGCAGCCTCATGCAGTCATTTCCAGGGCTGCCAGCTCAGTGCCAATATCGGGTGAACAAAGGCATGTCAGGGCCAATAGCTATGTCCTCACAGATTGGCAGCAACTCTGGGGTGGAGAGAGAAGCATGCTGATGAATTTCAGAAGCCCTAACTTACAACCACCTGTTTGCAAACTGGGATGTAAATCCTGGACCAGACTTAACAGGCTGCTGACTGGAATGGCCAGAGTGGCTGCCTCAGTGCAGAACTTTGGCTGAGCTCAATCTACACAGTGTGACTGCGGGACAACAATGCAGATAGTCAAACATGTGGTGAAGGAGCGGACTGGAGAGTTGACTGCAACACTTTGCTACTCTCAACAATGCAGCAGGTAGGCGGCCAAACAATCTAGATATCGACTTGTGATCCATACGAAAGAAGAATCACGACAGAGTGGATGGAGGCAAGGAGAATGATCAAAATATTATTGCAGAGAAGAATCTCTTAATATTTTTTGATGTAGGAGAAATCTGACCAGGAGCTAATGAATCTGTGAGCAACTTGTCTCTGAATTGGGATTATGTGAAAAATTACTCAGCAGTGTGGTGTATTGAAAACTGTGATCTGAAATTCTTATGGGTTTTTCCTGGTCCTGCTTGCAGGTTAGGGGGCCTTATAGGGAAGTGTCACCCATCTCCTGAGCACCCCCTCATGGCCAGGGATCACTTCGAAGGCATCCTGTCCTTGTTAGCTCCTGCTTGTGGGCCCCTTAAGAACCTACTAGCCTTTCCTGTGAATAACAGCATCCCCTACCAGAGCTGGTCTAATAACATAAATGGTTCAAGTGCCAAAATAAAATCCATTACCATAACACAAGAATTCACACTCAGCCCTGCCACACATGGAGCTTTTCCTCTGTCCCAGTCTGCTCCACCTGAAGCTGCTCCTCCCAGCCTTTTCTGGCTGGACCTCAGCCCTGTGGCCCTGCAGCTTCCTGCTGCTCTTTATAAGTACTCCCCTGATCCAACCCAAGCATGCCTCTTTAGCAATCATGCCTCCAGTCTTTAGGGGGGGTAACCCAGCCTGTTTACTGACTGACTGCTTGTGACATCCACTCTAGAGCAAGATGTGGTGAGTTGTGCCTTTCTGTTTTACGGAGCAGCCTGCTTTGTCTCTCTCTGTTTTGGGGTTCTTGTCATATGTTATCATTCTAAATTCTCAGAAATAAAGTAGCGTTGCGCTGAAACCTTCCAGCAAAAGTAAGTATGCTTTTATCTAACTTCCCTGTGTGTATGCCGTGAACATAACAATCAGCAGCTCCTGGTCAGATACGTTCTAGCACAAAAAGATTTAAGGGCTTAATTCTTCAGATCTCTTCTTCCACTAGTGCATGCACAAATTTGCAGGTACACACATTGTGTGTGCGCACACTGTTACAGCGATAACATCTGTACATGCAAGTAATGGGTTTTCCCAAAGAGATTCCATCACCTCAATGTGAGAATCAATAGTCCTGGAAAAGTGAGCGCAAAGGCAGAGCTGTGTTTATGTATGTATATGTGCAAACATGTGCACACATAAGTTGAGGCTCACCTAAAATCAAGCAGTATATTCTTCTCCACACTCATTTCCCGATAACTCTCCCCAATCTCCAATGTGAGTGAATAACACAAATTCCATTAGAAAGATGGTCACAATATTTTTCCTTCGGGGACATGAGAATGCTTTTTACTTTGCAGTTTTTAATATTGTGCAATGAGACTGGTTATTAAACCGGATGCCTCTACCTATTTTAAAAAGGGGGGAGGTGTTAAAAGAAGAGTTCGGGCTGAAGATCAATGACCAAACTTTAATATAAATAGCCCTATGTGACACACAGAACACTTGGGTAAGATTGGTTTTGTTTTTTGTTTAAATTGGGAGTGAGTAGAAAATGCAATGCTAAAAACAGGTAACTCATGTGGAAGTAGTCTATAGAAAAAGCTACATGTTATAAGAAAAGAGAGTTCAACAGAATGTTATCAGAAATGTTTTGGGGAGGTTGAAAGAAAAAAAAATCCCAAGCTAAACAAACACCTGATTTGACTGTAGTTAAATGTATTACTTATTGTGGATGTGTGCTACTAGAAGATTGAAGACCGTAATATAGAGAAAGTTTTAAAAAACCTTCACCAAAAATATCAGTCATTTTTTTGAAAAGACAGAAAATCCCCCATGATCATTCCCATTTAGTGTCTTGGCTCCTCCTCTGATATGAACTCATGTAAAATAGCACAATCCCAGTCAGAAATTGTCTTAATAGTCAAGGAGAAATAACTCCTTAATGGAACCAACTTTTGGAATAGAGAACACCCCCAAAATATGAAGTCTTTGAAAATACAGCAACGAACTATATGAATACAGGCTTTTCGGAGAATGGATTGAGTTAAAATATTCAATAGGCCTGTAGTCTGACTCTGTAAACTTCCAGTGGTTCTGAAAAAGGAGAGATGCCTTTGTCAGTTCCGTGACTGCACAGCAAGACTTTAGGGACATTTATCAGCAGAAGAAAATACAAACTAAAAGTGAAATCTTGGCAACAAGACCGCTTATCAGATACTCTTGAGAAGGGCAGTTGCTAACATTCATCAACCGCAATGTCTGATTAAATGCAAAAGAAATAATTAATATAAAATCCCTCAGTCCATCCCACCTTCCATTAGGAGGAAGTAGATTATGAAGCCACATAAGCAACTGCACAGTTAAGGTTTTAACCACAGCTTTCCATTTTAAGCCTCATTTTGTCGCCACATGACAGTACCGTTTTAGCTGATGAGTCAAGTGCCTACCACCGCCCTCTAGGAACACTCAACAATGAGGAAACATAAGCATCCACGAACAACCCCAACCCCACTCCAAAATTGGAGTCAGCAAAACCTAAACTAGGAGATCATTCTCCACCAACAACAGCAGAGCAGTCACTGCGCTGGACTGAGGTCTGTATCCAGAACAATGACAGTCTAGAAGACCCATGGCATTCAGGCACCAGAGGGTAGTAGATTAGACTGGTAGTGTCAAGTAATGATTTCTAGAGCAAAGGCCACACAATGGCTTAAGAAACCTGGACATCCGGTAGGAGGCGTTTGACAATCACAACAAATAATGGATCCAATGCTAGAGCTGTTCAAATAACTGATTTTTTGGTTTGCTGGCCAAAAGGGGGAGGGGGAGGGATTAAATTGTTTTGGGTCAACCCGAAACTTTTTAAAAAAATTCTTGTACCAAAAAAATTGAAAAGAATTTCATTTGTCTCCCACATAGTGTCTGCAACATCTTGATTAGTACATTTGTTTCGTACCGTAGATAAAACAAAAAATTGCTTCAAATAAAAAAAATTAAATGTTTAATTTTGAAAATGTTAAAATGAAAGGTTTTGGTTTATCGGATTTTTTTGTTTTTGTTTTTTGACTTAAACAATTCAGCAAATTCCACATGAATTTGCTAAATTATTAGGTCAACATGAATCTGCATCTTTCAGTGAAAAATAGTTTCATCCAAAACAATTTTGCCCAGATCTATTCAGTGCTTCCCCACTGGCCTCCATCAACCAGGAAGAAAGGTGGCTCCAATATCCACTACTTCATTGAACTTCACTATCCTGAGCTCAGGCATAGAAGATGTAGGTAGCTTTTTTCCTGTCCTGCCCCTGTAGAAGGAGAAAGCTTGGCCTAAACCCACTTGGTTTTATCTGCACATGAACCAGAAATTTCTACACAATGGGAGGAACTTATCTCAAGTCAGCCATTGAGTAAAAGCAGCTCAGGTTAACCAAGCCATTTACTGTATGAAACAAATCTACTAATCAAGACTTTCCAGACACTATGTGGGAGTCAAAGAATCTCCTTCACCTCCCACACAACCATGTCATTGAAAAAAATCTGTATTTTGCAATCCGCTTCATTGCATGACTTCTGCCTCTTGTCCTCTAGCTGCCTTGCCTCCTAGTTCACCTTTTGCAAGTTATCCATAAGCCAAGATGATCTCTTAGGGTAAAGCCTTAAGAGAAGAACACCAAGGCATAGGCGTTGACTCCATGGGTGCTCCAGGGCTAAAGCTCCCACTGAAAAAAAAATAGGGGGTGCTCAGCACCCGCAGGGCCAGATGAATCTTTTATGGGCCACATCCCCACTCAGCCTCTTCTCCCCAAAGCCCCGCCCATGCTCCACCCTGAGGCCCTACCTGCACTCCGCCCCGAGGCCCCACCCCTGCTCAGCCTCTTCCCCATGAGGCCCCCCCCTACCGCTCGCATGGGAGGGAGGGGGCAGAGAGGAGCACCCACTGGCAAAAACAAAAGTCCGCACCTGTGCATCCAGGGTTCACCCAATCAATGGCTGAGGATAAAAGAATATTAGAAAATAATGGCAAACCCTTAACAGAATGGCCTGTTGGAGCGCTGTGCTACCTTCTGAGGCCTTGTGGAAGAACTCTGGTTCAAATAACCATTCAGGGAAGACTATCCAAACCAAGCCCTTCAGTCTGACATGAGAGATGTGCCTAACCTTCAAAACAAAAGAGATAGTAGTTGGTCCATGACACAGGCCTCATTTCTAATTGTATAAACTCCCAATTCTATCACAGACACTTGATCAAGACTAGGTTCACCTATGTGAGTTGAGAGGGATAGTCACATATTCATCATGACCATGAAATCCTGAGATGATTCCAAGTGTGCATCATCCAAGTGGATGTTGAAGTCACTGAGCACTATTAGCCCTTCAATACCATTGCAGCAAGGAACTCTATTAACTCACACAGGAACTTTACAGTGCCACGGGACAACCAGTAAACCAAAACCACATCCAACAAGCCCCATCCCAAGGCTCACATACAAGCAGTACTCGATCCAGTTTTAGAGTAGGAGATCTCCAGAATGTCAAGTTGCTTGCAAAAAGCACAGTCATACCACCCCCTCGCTGATTCTTCTTAGCTACCTTAGTACTGAATATCTAGCCAGAACCAGCTGCAACAAAACCAGTACAGCAGTATCATCCAGCCAAACAGATTTCAGTAATACATGCAAGATTAGGGGCTTCACCATTAAATAATGGACAGATGAAACTTTATTCAATATCCATCTTGCAATTAGTAGCATGAACTGAAGACTGGCTTCTTTGTCCATGGACATTCCAGCTTCTTGAGAATTGACAGCAGACAGCTCCCGTGGAACACAGATTAACATCTCAACCCTTGTTTGTACTGTATCAGGGTGGATGGATGTGTGTGGGGTGTCTTATTTGCCCTCTACCACAGAAGCCAAGGAATCCAAACCTTCATAGCTAATCCCCCCACCCTCAATCACACAGCAGCGTTTTTCAACCTTCTCAAGTGGCCTTCGAACAGATATAGGTAGGTACCAGAATAAAGTTCTAGGGCAAACTAAAGACCATCTAAAGCAGTCCATTCACCCTCCCAAGTCAACACCACTCTCCCTAAAACCCCAAACCCTGCTGCTAATGGGGGGAATCTAAAACTTAGCCCAAAGAAGGAGAGAGACAGTTGCAGGGAAGACAATGAGATCTAATTCTGAGGTGAAGGAGAAGGAAGGCACAGGAGCAAGGAGGAGTATAGGTGGGGGAAGAATGGCTCCATTTTCTAGTGCACTGCCTTAGGCTGACATGCAGTCTGTCTGTGCAGTAAGGCTGTCCCTGAGCTTGCTCATATTCTATCGACTGAATACTTTCATTTATATATAGGCTTGTATTCTCCTATGTTCTCTTTATATGTTTATTTGATATAATTTATTGGGCATGTGTTATCTTTTGATGGCACTTTAATTACCTGCATTGTATTTATTCCAAAATGCCAAAAGGGTTTGAAACACTCACCAAAAAAAGAGCTTCCTGAACAAATCTCTCAGGTAGCAGATACCCTCCTATTTGCTGCTAGCTCTAAGAATAGGGCTACAGAGAGGACTGTATTTGTAAAACTCACAAAAGCTGTCACTGTCTTCTAAAACTGCTGTGTCTTTTCAAATTCATAATACAAAAGTGCAGACATCACATTCCATCTGGCTGCTTCACGTAATATTACACCTCCTGATCTCATTTAACCTAATATGACAAGACAGAGCATTGCAACCTATCAAGCTTTCAAAGTAATATGACTACTTTCCATGTGTAGATAATAACCAGCAAACAGGACAAAGACTATCTTTCTGGTTACCAGCTACAATAATTTCAATGTCAGCACACCTCAGAGCAAGACTATAGTGTTATATATGTGCACACAAACATTATATGCAAGTACACCCCATTGGTGGCAGTAATACTTATGTGATAAATGAACTTATCATATACCTTTGACTGCTTCTTCTCCTCTTGGTTCACCAATACATCTCCCTTCGACTTATTCCAATAATTTAACCCCTCAACCATGTTCAGACAACTGCCATTAAAAAAATAAGTCTACAGCTTGCCATTGAAATGTTCTTCCTTCTCTCCCATTTTAAACTGAGAATATTTCCAATCAAATTATACTTCCCCAAAGCCAAGAAGCGGCAAAAGTCAATCTTGAAACAGAACACAGCTGTTCTGTGCATAAAAGTGACATGAGTTTAAATTCTGTTCTGTCACATCTTGCTACCTCAGGCTAGAAATGGGTGATTCATAACATAGGAAACAGGAGATTCCCAGCTATTCCATGCAATGCTCAAGTCCAGTCTTAGACCATCTTGAGGTATCAGATTTTTAATGCTGTGACATAGTACCAAAAATATATTTAGGTCATGTACATGAGTCCCTGGACAGTTGGACTCATAGTAAGTAAGACACCTAGTCTAACAGGCAGAGGGATGCAAAAAGAATGGTCCCATTAAAAACCCATTTTAAAAAACTCTTCAAAATTGTTTTTCTATAGCATATTTAGAATAAACAGATGTATCATAGTGTAATGTGGCCTGAAGGGTTTGGGCATCATCATCATTATCATCATTTGTATTAGAGTAGTGTCTATAGGCCCCAACTACGATTGGAATCCTATTGTGCTAGGGGTAGGAAACCTATGGCACACATGCCAAAGGCGGCACGCAAGCTGATTTTCAGTGGCACTCACACTGCCCGGGTCCTGGCCACCGGTCCAGGGGGCTCTGCATTTTAATTTAATTTTAAATGAAGCTTCTTAAACATTTTAAAAACCTTATTTACTTTACATACAACAATAGTTTAGTTATATATTATAGACTTATAGAAAGAGGCCTTCTAAAAACATTAAAATGTATTACTGGCACGCGAAATCTTAAATCAGAGTGAATAAATGAAGACTCGGCACACGACTTCTGAAAGGTTGCCGACCCCTGTGCTAGGCACTATACAATCACATAGGTTGTGTCTTCACTGCAGAAAAAGGTGTGCTCTTAACCTGGGTTAGGTAATGGGAGTTAAAACAGCTGCAAAGACACAGGCTCCCCAGCTCCCTATAGGCTTTAACTTGAGCTGCTAACCCAAATTACCAGCCAAGCCTTCAGTACTAGTTTTAACCCAAGTTAGGTAAGATGAGATAAGAACACTTTTTTCCCCCAGTGAAGACGTACACATCATACGAGAGAAGCTTTCCAGGGTAGGGACTACAACCGAAACAGACAAGGCAGACAACAGGTAGGAGGGGAAATAGAGGTGCAGAGAGGTGAAGTGAAGTGCCCAAGATTATAGGGCAAGTCAGAAACAGAGCTGGGAATAAACACCAAGTCTCTTGATGCCCAGTCCATCATCTGCATACCTTATTCATGGCCATTGCACTGTGTGCCAAGTATCACTCTATATGTAAATATTTATATCGCCCCATATAAACTTACTTTAGATTTACAGTGGAGGTCCTGACAGATACTTTGAGGTACTCCAAAAACTGACTGTAAAAATGGCATGCTAGAGTTTCATGTTTCTTGCCTCTGAAGGGTTTCTGAATCAAATACGATTATTTTACCCATAAAAAGATAATTAGAAAAACTATCAGCCATCTGCAATCTAAAAATCATCCTTGCTCTTCTTGGCTTGTTCATCACAATGAGTGGAAGACTCTCCCAGCCAAATTCTGTCTTCAGTTATACCTATGTGACTCCGTTCAACTGAGCCCAGCAACTGGAACTTAATTAACAGTTTTGTTAATTATGTATGAGCCAGAATAGAAAACAGCTTGTCCTATCAAAACGATGTTGTCTCGGCAGCACTGACAGGAACACAGAATCACAGAATCGTAGGACTGGAAGGGACCTTGAGAAGTCATCCAGTCCAGTTCCCTGCACTCATGGCAGGACTAAATATTATCTAGACCATCCCTGACATGTGTTTGTCTAACCTGCTCTTAAAAATCTTCAATGAGGGAGATTCCACAACCTCCCTACGCAATTTATTCCAGTGCTTAACCACCTTGATAGTTAGGAAGTTTTTCCTAATGTCCAACCTGAACCACCGTTGCTGAAATGTAAGCCCATTGCTTCTTGTCCTATCCTCAGAGGCTAAGGAGAACAACCTCCTTGTAACAACTTTTTATGTACTTGAAAACTGCTATGTCCCCCCTCAGTCTTCTCTTATCCAGACTAAACAAACCCATTTTTTCAGTCTACCCTCATAGGTCATGTGTTCTAGACCTTTAATCATTTTTATTGCTCTTCTCTTGACTTTCTCCAATTTGTCCAACTCTTTCCTGAAATGAGGCACCCAGAACTGAACACAATACTCCATCTGGGGCCTAAACAGCATGGAGTAGACTGGAAGAATTACTTCTCATGTCTTGCTTGCAACACGCCTGCTAATACATCTCAGAACAATGTTTGTTGCAAAATAAATAATTAATAATAATGATAATAATTAAAAAGCAATATTACACTGTTGACTCACATTTAGCTTGTGATCAACTATGACCCCCAGATCCCTTTCTGCAGTACTCCTTCCTAGGCAGTCATTTCTCATTTTGTATGTGTGCATCTAATTGTTCCTTCCTAAGTGGAGTACTTTGCATTTGTCCTTATTGAATTTCATCCTGTTTACTTCAGACCATTTCTCCAGTTTGTCCAGATCATTTTGAATTTTAATCTTATCCTCCAAAGCACTTGCAACCCCTCCCAGGCTTGGTATCGTCCACAAACTTTATAAGTGTACTCTCTATGCCATTATCCAAATCATTGATGAAGATATTGAACAGAACCAGATCCAGAACTGATCGCTCTGGGACCCCACTCAATATGCCCTTCCAGTTTGACTGTGAACCACTGATAACTAACTACTCTCTGGGAATGGTTTTCCAGTTTTGCACCCACCTTATAGTAGCTCCATCTAGATTGTATTTCCCTAGTTTGTTTATGAGAAGGTCGTGTGAGACAGTATCAAAAGCCTTACCATTTTCCCATGT
Organism: Terrapene triunguis; assembly: GCF_002925995.2. Lineage (NCBI taxonomy): Eukaryota > Metazoa > Chordata > Testudines > Emydidae > Terrapene > Terrapene triunguis. Next base: position 887,256 of record NW_020664779.1, read on the forward strand.
TCACAACTCTCTTGCATTTGCTTTCCATAAAGACTCACATATTTGAACTTTATGAGCACAAATACTCAAAAAAGATAAATGCTTTAGCTCAAATAATCACATAGTTGAATTTTAAATGGTACGTTCAGTTGTGAAATTCACAATTTGCATCATGCCGGCTAGTTGCTTAAGTCACATTTATTTTTGTTTCTTGTTTGGATGATTTATGTCCTAACCAACATAGCATGAATTGGGATTACAACTAAATCTACACAATGCTGTGTAGGTTAGTTAAATTCATTTATTTAAATTACTACATAAACTGTAGTCAAAGTTTTCAACTCAAACAATGTCTACACCAAGAATTCTTCCTTTTAGAAATTCACAAATAATTGACAACAAATACATTCAAGAATTTCACATTCTGTTCACAGACAATAAAATCAGAAAGAAAAGGTGAAGTTTGCCAAATTATTTGTTGCAATCTATTCACTTAGCTCGATTAAACACCACATACTAATCTTTAGCAGTGGATCAGGAGATTTTGCTAAATAATTAAACTTCTAGTATATGTTTCCATTTCTTATTTGCAAAGCATGTGTCTTATTCTGAATTATCAATCACATTACACCTATTTTGCAATTAAGATTATAGATTTGGGCGGGGGCAGAGACAGATTTAATTTAAAAAAAGTCAGTTTGCAACTTTGGGGATTGCCTACTGATTGAACATGACAGAGTTCATCCCCATCTAACATGGGTATCATTCTTATGCTGCATTGACAAAATGCATGAAGCTTTTTCTCTATCATTTTTCATCTCTATAAAATGGCGCAGAGCTGGATTTTAATGCAGTAAAAGACAAGGAAAAATAATTTTATATACGTCATGTGCACACACACAAAGTGACTCGGAAACTTCATTAATAACAAAGAGAGCTGTTGGTTTTTTAGCCATCTACCAGGCCTCATGCTAGCTACAACAACACTGCAAGTCAGCAATATGTGAAAAGAAGATCTTGTGAAAAAAGAACTCATTTGTAATATCCAGCTTTAACGTTTTAATTGTGTTGACTAATTATTTGTTGTATAACCTCCACCACTTATTGAAAATGACAACTAGACTAAGGCTTCAAAACCTCATGCATAATCTTATTATAAGAATTGTCTCATTCTTAAATCATTCTAATCTATGTTACCGTGAAGGATCAGGAGAATCAAAGAGGAATCCTCAAGCAGACACAAGAGGGAGTACTTTTTAAAAATAAAATCTCTGATATTTCATCATAAATATCACTTACGTGGGAGATTTTCTGAGGCAGAAATGGCAGAGAGGCATCCCACAGACTTATTATGAAGCAGTGGAAACAGTGAGTAATGAAGAATTATTTGGGAATTGGCTGGATTCCTAAGCTATTAATTTACAGACTGTTTAATGTTTGTTGGGGCTTTTCTGCCTTTTTTTTTTTTAATAAAGATGCAGAATTTTGAAAGAAAGTATAATTTTAGGTTATTATGTGGTCTCCATTGAAACACTTTTCATCTTAAAAAAACAAGTTTGTTTTTGTTTGTTTTTTTGGCCAGGGAGGGGCGGGCAGGGAGGGGAATAGTTATATGACCCTGACTTCTTATCTAGGCTCCAGACAGGGAAAATCTAAAGAATTCTTTAAGGGCTTGATAAAGTCAGTGAAAAAATTCCCATTGACTTCAGTGGGCTTTGCATCAGGCTTAAATGATTACATCTATCTAGTATTGTTGCATGCAGTATTGTTGTAGCTGTGTTGATCCAAGGATATTAGAGAGAACAGGTGAGTGAGGTAATATCTTTTATTGGACCAACTTCTGTTGGTGAGAGAGAGCTCTGTGTAAGTTTGACTCTCTCACCAACAGAAGCTGGTCCAATAAAAGATATTACCTCACCCATCTTGTCGCTCTTACATCTATCTAGTGCATTCATCACCATAGTACTTAACTTGAGCTCTACTGTAGTACCCCGGAGCATCAAGTTCATAAGCATTTTATTGGCCACTTACCTCAAACCACTGCCCATGTGACTGCATTTTCAGGATGACACAGGGATCTGGCTTGGAAAGGGCATCCCGGTCTGATATGCCTTTGCATGCAACTCGCAGCTCTACTTTAGTCAGGCATGGGCTGCTAAAGATTCCCAGGGTATTTGCTGCTGATTCATAGATGTTGCTCATTTTCTGCATTCTCTGTTCTGTGAAGAGAGAAATGGGTTGATCAAAAACAATTTATCCACAGTGCAATCCTTCTGTTCACATGGAAGCCGATCCAATTCTGTGCTGTGCAAAAAAAAAAAAAAAAAACTCCCAATTTTATCATGGGTGAGATTCATAGCAAAGTCAAATGAAAATTTCTAGAGTTTTTCTAAACCCTGGAAGATGTCTAAATATAGAATAATAAATAATCCACAAAACTATCAAACTTTCACATTTATAAATTATTAGGCATGATTATTATGGTAGTGCCTAAAGGACAACCAAGAATGTGGCCCTACTGTGCTAGGCACTGTGCAAACACAGATGGTCCTGTGCTGAAGAGCTTATAGTCTAAATAGACAAGACAGACGTAGGATGAGGGAAAGAGGTAGGACATACCAGCAAACTGTACAACATGATGGCACCAAACAGCATATTAGTTCCAGAGTTTATTTTGGGTTATGTGTGTTTGGTTAGGAGGGTATTAGCTAAATGGAAAGAAAAGTGAAGGGTAGGAGTGTGAGGGGACAGAGTGATGGAGGTGCAAGTATGGAATGAAACTGTGGTGAAGAGACTGTGAGGAAGGGGAATGGGGAGGGTTGAAGCAAATAGTCAGTCAGTATAGGGCAGAGAAAGTTCAGTCAAAACATAAATCAGATGGAGCCAAACTGAAACCTATCACCCTCACCCCAGGACTTTGGGAAGCTTCAGATCTGAAACTTAACTTCACAATTTTCAACTATTTACAGCTGTATTTCTGCCCTTTATAATACATAGCAGCACATTTCCCCAGGCTGAAGGGCTCATTGGATGTAATTCTGAACATGCCCTCAGAGTCCCTCTATTCAAACCAATACAACATTTTAATTAAATGAGTTTAGCCGTCCTTAGCTCAGTCTCCACTTGGCTGTACGCCGCTTAACAAAAGGTGCGTATTCACTTTAGTACTTCCACATAACCCTACAAAAGGAAAGCCCCTACCATAAAGATGCGACAGTACACATAAAACCTGAATTATATTTACTCTCTACTTCCCATCTTCCTCGCTACAGAGCATAATCTCCACAGGTCAGTGTTATATTTATGGCACAGGCAGCAGAGCAAAAGAATGTATATGGGCAAGTCTCATCATTATGGATTGTACGCTCTTCGGGTTGGGAACCATGTCTTAAGAGCTTGTACAGTGCCTGAAAAAAATGGGGTCTAAGGGCACTAGCTTAATACAAACAATTAAACAACTATCACCACCCATATTGCAGCTCAAGCTTTTGTTGCCCACAGTATAACAATGAAGCAGTGGCATCAAAACTGTGATGTGATCTATTGTGCCAATAAGGAATATTGGACCATTTTAGTTCAGTCATGTCATGTCTGAACTTCACAGGTTAATTTGACCTCTCAAATCTGATTCCTCTAATATGTGGCTTGCTATTGTTCAGGTTTCCCCCCCCAAGATAAGAGCTATAAACGAGTAATTTCACACTCTGCTAGAGAGCAGGATTAACATTACCAGATTATCAATCTGTTTTCTGTGCTCTCTTGAAATCCTCCTCGCTGCCCTCCATGCAACACCCCTATTTTCAGAGGTTCATGTCTGTGGAGAATTGTTTTAATAAAAGCTAACATTTGGTAATTTGGGAAGGAAATTAAAATTGTCCTTTCATTCAGAGTTCAAAAACAATCTGAGCACATCCACAGCATCGCCATTAATCTAAAAAGGCACAATTAGTTCAGAAACTTTCAACATTCACAATGAGGAGAGGACAATGACAAGCCAATGCAGAACTTTGAAAGAATGCAAATTAAATTTAGGAACACGTGTCTAATTGATGAAGCAGAACCCTCTCTCTCACTAATGACAGATGTGTGTTGTCTGTGTACTACAATTCCTCAAATCATTTTCTATCCTCGTCATGGGCAAATAACTAATTTTTTTCATTTCACTGGCTGTTCCAAAATACTGGGGGTGAGGGGTGGAATTCAGTTTAGGTCAAACGAAATTCAAAAACTGAAAAACTTCAATGGATTTGAAAAAAAAATCTATTTCAGGTCAAACAAAACATGTTTAAATTTGACCCAAAATGGATTTTTTTTTTTTTTTTTTTTTTGCATTTGTAAAGCGCTAGATAGCAGCAGTGGCTTCCCCTAAAAGCCTTAGCCCAGTGGTTAGAGCATTCACCAGGGATGTGGGAGACTTAGGTTCAATTCCCCCTTCTGTCTGAGGACGTGAACAGATGTGAAGTTGGATCTCCCACCTTGCAAGACAGTACCCTGACAGGTGTCTCTGTCTCTGGTGTTGAAGCTGTTCCTCTTTGTATAAATAGCCATTGAAGCAGGGAGTTGAATTTTGAACTCCCACACTCTAGGTGAGTACTCTAACCACCCGGGCTAAAGAGTGATTTCACACCTCTTTCCCTGGCCCAGTGATTACTCCTTTTTGTTATGAATGACTATGAAATGTGTTTATTGTGTTTGTTTTACTGAAACTATTTGGCTAATTTGTGTCAAATACCTGAATAGTTTTGGGTCAACTGCAACTACATTTTTTTTGTTGAAAAATATTCACCCAGCTCTAGTTACAACCCAATGACCCAATAACCTACTAAATGGTTACCAGTCTTTTGCAAGTCTCTGGGTCCTATGTGCTTCTAAGTCAACTAGGTCTGGGTAGAATCTAGTCACTGTTTCTAGCTCTGGGTCTCTAATGCACACTCCTAGCCTTAGACTTCTTGCCTGATACCCTTCCTTGGAACATGGGTGCCAGCACTCAGCTACCCTAGACTCCAAAATCAGTGTCTGGGACTCCCAGTCACTTCAAAGGCTCCCTCAGAGACCCACTTTTGCTGTGAGCCCTCTGTTCCTTCTAGAAGCCCAATGTGGTAGGAATGGAGTCTTAGCAAAGGAATATCTTAACCACAATCACTTTCCTCTTAAAAATCACTTTAATGTTACAGCTCTTTGAAAAACAACAGAAGTCCTGAGATGCACTTTTCCCTGGTCTGATCTCACCCCATCTGTGTGTCTGAGGTTTGTCAACATTTCAGGCCTGGTGGAATCCATCCTTCCCATTCTCCCCTGAACATCCTGCATGTGGCAATGCTCGGCTCCCCACTGCTTAGCATGGCACCCTTTCTTAAGTAGTCTCTGTCTTCTTTTGCCATGTGCTTAGCTGGAAATCTCTAATCCCTTCCCCCAGTCAGGCTTGTCACACTGTATAGAAAACCCATTGTTCCATAGGGGTCTGCCAGTAGATGAGAATCATTCAAGGCTATTAACCCCAGATTGCTGCCTTGATAGCTTCTCTGTGGTATTCCTCCAAAGAGGGATAAAGTGCCTTTCCTGGGCAGGGCAGCTGCCTAGAATGCACTTCAATAAAGTGCCTTGGGTAAATTAAGACCTGTGTTCAGCACATAATCCAAAATGGTGTTCCTAATCCAAAATGGAGTTCACAATTTGATACACACATATCCCAAAGTCATGATTAAGGGGAGGGGGACTGTGACATGTGACAGTATGAGTAATTAAAGCTCTAGTTCAGGAAAGTCTTAAATATGTGCTTAAGTCTCTCCCTATTCAAGAACCGCATGCTTAAGTCAAGCAGCATGCCACAAAAAACCACAACCCAAACTGCAAAATATGGCAGAACACATTGTTCAAATTTATAGCATCTTCTGGTCTATATTTAATTTGTCATTACAACCATCTTAGACAGGGTCTGAGAACAGCACATGTTTAAATGCTGTTGTGAATAGGGATCTAAAGAAATTAATATAGCTGACCTTTAAAGGTGAACTATAGGCGACATTTTAAGAGTTTGGTTTGGATAGCACCCAAAAATTTGGGGTATGGATGGGCTTATTAAAGTGTGTCTAATTTTGACCCCCCTGGAATGTTATATACGTAACTCTGACTAGCACAGATACCCTAAAATGGTTGTAATCACAAATTACAAGTACACCAGCAATAGTATAAACTTAACCAATATATTCTGCAATTTATTGCCGTGTGGATTATATCATTGTGTGGGATGCTTCTCAGTTAAGTGAAAGGCATATCACAAGCTGACTTGCACAGCTGTGGTTTGAAAACAACAAGAGAGGGGTGGACCACACGGTCACCCCTATTCTGAAGCATTCAAACAAGCCCAAATTTTGTGAACCACTGCTTTGAAGGGAAGAAGATCTCTAGACAGTATGTTGTTGAGGTCTGGTAGGTCAACTACACACCCCATCAGACACTTGGAACAAGTACTACCAAAACCAAAAATCCAAAACAACATGCAGTAACTTTTAAAAAGATATTAAAGCTGTGAGTAACTAACAGAGTCAGTAAAATCTATCATATGGCTAAAAATTACATGAGAAATCATGGCCACAGTGAAGTCAACTGGCGTTTTGCCACTGACTTCCAGGACTCTCTCTCTCTTTCTTATGTATCCTTGTTCTATCCCACACAAGCTTCAGTCAGCTATGGCTGAGAGAAGACTGAGGGGGAGATTTTCAAAGGCACAAACAGCAGTTAGATGGCTAACTCCCACTGAAAATCAAGTGGAGTTTGCCAGCAAACTGCCACTTGTGCCTTTGAAAATCTCTGTGTGCCCCTGTAACCCAAACTCATTCAGGAAGTTCTGCAACAACCTAATCCACTACATTTCAAGATATTTTTATTCCTCTGCTATTTCAGTATTTAAATTGGTTTGAAAACCAGGTTAATTTTACATCATACACATTTTACATCACTACTGCACAAAGGATGAAATTTCAGTAATCAGTTGATGATGATTAATGATTAACTTAAACCAGATGACTTCAAAACTAGCGAGAAAAAAATCCTGAGAGTAAGAGATGTATTTTTCCTCCTCCCCCAGCCATCATAGGCTGTTTTTTCTGAATGGTGAGTAACTATAAAGTTATATCCCTTTTTAATACCGCAGCCTTTTCTTCAGTTCTTACAAGTACTAAATTTATCAACGAAAAAGATCAAGTTGCAGCCTTATTCTTTTGTTCCATTATATTCTTCTCTTTATATAATCACCAGTTTGGGTTGCTCTACTGATGTCATGTTACCAGGAAACGGGGGACTCATAAAATAGATTTTGAGCCTACAATATGTGGCTAAAAAAAGTATTATTTTTATGCTTCACTTAGAAGTTAGCCTATTATGCAATCTGATAGTCAATTATACAGATATATCCTTGATAGAGGAATAAATTAGAGTATTCATTTTTGCTTGCTACACAATCTTCTCTCTCTGCTTCATTAGTACTTCATTATTCCTTCAAAGTTTATATGGTTTTTGTTCACTGATGAACAGCTACCTTTGAGGGGGAGAGATGGAGTGGATACAAAAGACAAGTGGACTAAGTGGGATGTGAAAGTACCCTCTAGGGTCACATCATGCTGAATTTTTTTGTTCACTGCCATATTCATTCTATTTCATTCCTCTGAAGAAGAGTAAAATGGTGCCTTAGTCAGTGATATGTTGCCAATATTTCAACCCAGGACATCCATATGGATTTTCCTCATTAGCCAGTGATAAACCACATGGACCCAGTAGAGGGGAAATGCAGGTGAAAGATGTGGAGAATTTCTTTATAAAAGTTTTTCTATGTAAATATAATTTCTGCCTCTGAGGAAAAAGTCAACACCAACTGGCAAACAAACTTACTGATATATTTACCAGTATATGAAACTGTATTATACTAGAAATGTTTACACTTTACATGTTCCAAAAAATATACTGAGTATATTGATAGCATAGGACAGGGTTTAGCTTGTTCAGTTTGAAATCAGGAAAGCAGGGGAGACAGTGAGGATCTTGGAGCATGGGTTAAGTTTCCCCCTCAAGAATTATTTTGAAAATACCCAACATCTGGTACAATCAAATGCATTCTAGGAGACAACAATTTGTTCTTTAGAAATAGGTTAATGAGCGCTGGGGATAAGTCATCACTGGCAGGGATGATTAAGCAGTCAGGCCCGGATCCACAAAGGTATTTAGGTACCTAAATTCCAGACTTAGGTGCCTAAGTCTTATGTTTAGGTGCTTAAATTCCAGTTTTGTCTCAATGAGATCCATAAAAACTCCTACCAAACCCTATAGGTACCTAAACTCACTCAGCACTTAAGTTTTTAGAGTAAAGGTTTCCTAGGCACCTATGTTTCAGACTCTGGGCATGTGCACTGCTGCCTTTCTCCAGGTGTCTGGACACCTATCTCCCAGCTAAGCCCCAAAGCAATTCATGAGCTTGGGGAAGATTGGTGTTCAGACTCCTAACTCACACGCAGGGCCCAATCTGATAGGTGGTCTCTGAAAACTCTGACCACATCGTGTCCCATTCAAAATCCAGGGAGGAGAATATGGTGGTAGTACTGCCCACCGTATAACTTTTAGCCTAGAGCTTAGACCAGTGGCCTGGGATATGCCCAATGACTGTTCCACTGTAGAAAAATGCTTAAATAGTCATTGGGCCAGAAAGAGAGAGAGACAGATACTCTGTAGCCAGTAGTTAGAGTACACACCTGGGAGGTGGGAGACACCAGGTCCAACATCCCAGCTCCAAATCACTCTTTCAGTATTTATCCAAAGTGGAACAGCTTAAAACAGGATAGCTTGAGGGAGCCCAACAGCAGAATATCCCATAGCTCAGTGGTTAGAGCACTCCCCGGAGAGATGGGACACCCCTGTTCAAATGCTTTCTCCCACTTCAGCAGAAAGGAGGCAATGGAAGCTAGGTCTCCCACAAACCAGGTGAGCACTCTAACCACTGGGCTAAAAGTTATAAGGTGAGCAGCACTTCCTCCTCCAGCCGTTTTGCATGGAGCAAGGCAGCTGCCTAACTCATTCCCTCACAAAGTGGCTTAGGTGCCTAAGCTGCCTGACTTCAGGCACCTGGTTCCCATTCGTAGATCTCTAGCAGAGATAGACACTTAAGTATTACTTTGTCATTTGGGCTCCAGGAAGGTGCCTATCTCCAAGAGAAGGGTGGGGATTAACACACACACCTCTGTTTGGCTTCTTCCATTCGATAGCTAAGGCAGCTCCACACCTATTATGCTGGCACTTGTGGCTGGTATTCTATGGTGCTTCTCTCTCCCCATTAACTGTATAGGGAGCCTAGGATCCTAACTCATCTTGCAGGATCACTGTATAGTTCCTGTGATTTTCTAGGCACTTAAAAGTTAGGTGCCATGATGCTCAGTGTTGCAACACCTAAATATCTTTGTGGGTCCCACTCCAACTGCTTAGATTGAAAGCTCTTTTTGTTCTGTGTTTGTACAGCACCAAGCATAATGGGCCTGGTCTATGACTAGAGCTGCTAGGTCCTATGGTGACAGATAATAAGTGATAACAGAGAGGCAGTGAACTCTTATCAGATCATCTCAACCTTTCCTTCAACTGTGCGGGGACATTTTTTATGTGGGACTTCCAAGAATCCTCTTTCTGGTGTACGCAGCTTCAAGTAGTGTGGCGATTGTGTATACTCCAGTTTTAAAGGTGCTGTAATCATTCTGGATGTAGAGTTCAAACAATCTGGGCAGCTGCAGCTGGAATTGGTTGGATGCTGAATCTCAAAAAGTGGGGCTGATATAGCTTCTAGGCTAAGGGCCTTCTGACTGTAGTCCTGATGCGAAGTCCACAGCAGTCTTTTCATTGACTTAAATGGGCTTTTAATCAAGCTCTGTGTTACATTGATTATACTGTTACATTGTTTTTTGTGGTTAATTTTATCCAGCTAGAGTCACTGTAGTTAAATTAAAAGGCAATATTGACTGACTGGATTTTGAGAGATATACCACCTTGCTGCAAATCAGTGGTTTTTAGATGCTTTTATATCACAGTAAATAAGGGTGTGCTCATATTCTGAATATTAACAAGTACATCCATTCTTAAATATATGCCATACAACAAGATGAATTATTGGCTTTAGGTCAAGTTCTGTTCTCAGATATGCATGGACAGCTCATTGAATTTGATGGGAAATGTGTGCTGTATAGGAGAGAAAATGGGTCTTTTTATACTGTTGCACACCTTAATATCACCATGAAGTAGCCAATTATATGGAATCATGGCTCCTTTTATCTTGGTTTTAAAGATTAATAAAGTAGTTAGGTTAAAAATAAATAATCAATTCAAATTTTTACCCAAAATGAGGACCAATCTTCAACCAAATTCTCTTTCTAACTGAATGTGAACTAGCAAATTTAGGACCTGTAAATCACATCCCTGCAGTTCCATCAGTGATATTAATGGCAGACACTGTAGTGTTCACAAACTTGGGTGCTTTTACCACCAGGTCATCTAATCCCATTGACTTAAATGACAAAGGAATACATCAAAGCAACATGGGCAAAACGTTTTACTTGGGAGTCCAGAGTTAATTTAGGTACCTAAATCTATATTGAAATAAATGGGAACTGCAGGTGCTCAGCACTTCTGAAGACCAGGCCACTGATTTAGGTGCCTTATTATCTATTAAGATGCCTAAGGTTAAGCACCCAAGTTTAAAAACATTGGCCTGGCTATATATCTGGAGTACATTGAAAACTAGTGTGACACTAAATGTGTCTCTGTCCCCCTCTAGCATCTGGATAACCTAAAGAGGTCTATGAATCTACTAATGCCTTCAAGCTAAAGCTCAAGTAATAGCTGCTCATGCCTTTAGATCCCCATAGAGCACCTGACCAGGTCAACTGCTGGAGCTTCAGGGATTGAAACCTGGGAGCTATGGATCTTAATGCATGAGCCTTATTGCTTGGAGTAAAGGGCCAGATCTATAAGTTTGAAGTCAATAATAAATTCCTAAAACTTGATGTGGTTTAGTCATTAGAGGTGGGACAGAGAGAGAGTTGATTAGTCTGCTATGCTAGCAACCAAAATGACACCATTTAACATTCCAGAAAATGGCTTGCAAGGTAGATTAAAATATCTATTGATGTGTCATGCACTCAATTCAAAGCTATGTGTATAGTGCACCACAAAATTATAACAGGACTTTCAGTTTATCATGAAGTAAGTTCAAAATGTTTATCTGAAGCCAACCTTTATATTTTCCTCTGCCCTTTCTGCCTCATTCTGCCCTCCTACACATGCAAAACAAGTGGGAACTTGTATCTGCAGCTGTCTAGGCTAAGTGCAGAGGGACTGCTTCCCAACAGCATCTTGGCATAAGCAAGCAGAGAAATATACATAGTCTGCCTTGAGTTCAGTTCCGTGGATGTACTGAACGTAAGCTAACAAGTGGGCAGAGAATGGGAAAGATACTGAGATAAAAGGCGCTCACTGATGTGTCCTGCATTTTGAAACTGGGTTTGATATTTAGAAACCTATACTCCAGACCAAAGGACAAGCAGATGGATTTAGAGTTTTAATGTTTCCTGCCACCATATGTTGAGGGTTGTATTCTGAATCATTTGTTTTACTGGCATCCTGGAAGTGAAGAAGAGGAATCAGAGGGAGCAGGTAGCAGCTGTCTGCTTCTGCATTAGTAAACACAAAGGCTGTGTTTCAAAAAGAGCTAAATGACATGTCCAGGCTGTGTAGCAGTGGGGAATACTAATCATGGGGCTGTATGAAATGAGGCCTGTTGATGAAAATCCTTCAAATTAGTACAAGAGCTAAAGGCTCTAAAAGTTGCCGTGGTAACTTTTCCCATTTATATATATTTATAACTCATATGCAGTAGAGAAGCTTAGCATTCAAAGCATATGAGCAGTTGAACTTCAATTTCTAGAGTATTAGGAGTTGAAACTTATATATCAGTAGAAAGATAGAGACAATGTATGGAAAACGTAGGTCACAATGGAAAGACACCCATTGACTTCTGTGGGTTTTGAATCAAGCCCTGGGTGTCTCCACTAGAAGTGATATTAGGACAAGTTGTAGCCAACACAAAAATAGAAACATCCGTCCTTTTATACAGAACCCAATAAGATCAGATCCTCTGTCTTACGTACTATAGTTCGTATACCATATCATCACCTGGCCCTCATGATGATGACAGGAACATTAGGACATGGAAGTCTCCAAAGTGCAGTTAGCAAACACTTCAATGTTGGTAATTTGGGGCCTGATCCAAACCCTATTGAAACTTCCCATTGGCTTCAATGGGTTTTGTATCACTTTCTTGGATCCTTCCAGGCGCCTATTGTACTTTCCACTACCATGAGGCCAAGTGGTATAAAGTAGAATAACTGGAAGATACATGAGAAAGGATGTGACCATGTTGGATGTAAAGGGAAAGCAATTCAACAAGTTGCTCCAATCTTCTAGTGGGTAAACTCCAGCAGAATATATGTAATCTACTCATTTAGTGGGCTAATATGGCTCAAGTTAGTTATCTTTATTAAAAAAATTAAGTTTGGCAAATATTACACAGACTACTAGTTCTCAGCCTTGTAGGTAGCTACACCAGTTGCCTGGATTAAGGCCTCAGTATTAAAAGTCAGTGCCCATCACCTCCTGTTCAACTGCCTGCCTTCTGTTCTATAGGGAAGCATGAGTTATTTCAAGCCAAATTTGTGTGTACCCAGGCTCCTCTGCATCTTAGAGTATGTGTAGTTGAGGAAGAGATGATCCACCAGCACACTGGCTCATTAAGGCCCTGATTTACCAAGATAATTAAGCGAGTGCCAAATTTTTAGCACATGCTTAGTTAGGCACCTGCTTAAGTACCTTGTTGAATCTGGGCCCAAGGTAGGCAGGAAGGAGGGAGCCCAGAGTACTAGTCCTGCTGAAAAGAATAACCAGTACAATCAGAGCCAGTCCTAGGCATAAGCAGACTAAGCAATTGCTTAGGGCCCCGAGCGGCTCAAGGGGGCCCCCTATTAATTATTAGTATGTGTTGTGGGTGGGTGGGGGCACAAATAGTCCTGCTTAGGGCCACCAATGGGCTAGCACCGGCACTGCGTGCTACTAATGTGTGCCAGTGATTAGGAATCACTAACAAACCACAGAAACAAAGTCTCCCCTCACTGCACTTGTTAGTTCTCACTGTAATATCGCACAACAGTGCTTTGCACTGCAACTCTTTTCAGAGGATCTGAAAGTGATTCATTAAGATTCATTTTAAACCATACCTCTGTGATGTCCGTATAACGGTACCCTTTCACAAGTGAAGGAACCAGAAAAGAACAGAGAGGTTAAGAGATTTATTTGTTCATTCTCTCTCATGGTGCTTTTTTTATTGGTTATAATGGGAATGCAAGTCTCCTCTCTGATATATACATAAAGATAATTTTCGTGTGTGTTTGGTATCAGGCTCTGATGAAAACTCTCACCTGGACTGAAGGCTTATGTAATATATGAACGTTAGAAATGCTTTTCAAAAATGCCATGTAAAGGACACTAAAGACAATATTTAGGGTGGGGGGGCTTACTTTTTACATGCGTGTTAATGCATCCCCCCTATTTGTGATTTGTAGTAGCAGCACACACTTCGCCTGTTTGGCTAATCAGCACACTATTCTATTCATTATTTTCTTTTGTGGTCTGGATAGGAATTGGGTTTTTGAGAGGTTGGGAACCGAGCCAAAGACTCCTGACTTCCAGCCCCTTCTCTAACCACTGCACAAGGCTATTTCCTAAAAGTAGCAGATAATTTACCCTTTACATCCCAGCTCTGATCAACTTCTATAGTCATATAAATTGCTACAAAAATTAAAATGAGGTAGTTAATAATGGCAAAATGCAAAGTGTCGACACCAAGTTGAATATAAATTATCATTTAATGAGAGAAGTTGATAGGTTAAGTGGATCCTTCCAAAGGAGAGAAAATGCTGTGAAAAATATTTTTTATCCCTCTTTTGATTCTTTGTGACACAAGCAACAATCCAAAAAGATTATTTCAAGTGACAGTTACTGAAAAACTGCAGAAACTCCTCACAAAATGAGCAACAGAAATAAATTCAGTAAACAAGGAGGATCAGGAGAATCCTTGATTGTGTTATTGCAAACATCGGACAGCTCTCATACCATAGGTAATTTAGTCTGGCAGAAGGGTAGAAGGTCTCAGAACAAAATGCTGACAGCGTAAATGGAAATATACACACACTGACAATTCAAAAGGACTCATCATAGAAAAAACTGGTTCAATTACAAGGGTATAAAAGAAAGCCACTGGAAGGAAATTAAGACATCTGATATATGACAAAATAAGGTATAAGAATGTATCACATCTGCCTAATACTTTGTTTCACCTAAATGAGAGAAAACCACATGAATAGCTAAGACACTGATCCTGCAAAGACTTGCGCACATACTTAATGGTGTGAGTAGTCCCATCGAAATCAACAGATTTCTCTCTCAGTGTGTAATGTTGAGTGTGTTTAAGTCATTTCTATATCAGGGCCTAATGATGTACTTTCCATTACAGATGCAAGCTTAAGATTTCACCTTGTTACCAAAATGTGTAGTAGACACCACTGTGGTCTCTCTCTCTTCTGAACCAATGCAACAGTTGGTTTGACCCTATGCTGTAGTAATCTGTAGAAGTTCAGAAAACTGGAATGTATTAAGATCTAGAGGCAGGAGAAAATTATATTTCAAATAGGTCAGAAAAATCTGAACATCTTTTACAGAGATAAATGCAGACAAACTGGTCGTTTTCTGTAGGAAGACAATAGCAGGTAGAGGTCGGAGATGTATGAACACACTTTCAGCTGGTGGAGTCAGAGGGGACAGAGGGTCACAGGGTCTGGTCCTCCACAGGCTTGGATTTTACAGGTAAACAGCGAAACTCTGATTTACGTTGATTGCACTTATATCAGTTACTAGATTTACATCCACCTTTCCTGGGGCAAGCTGGTTTACAGCATGCTTTACATGTAGGGAGGGTATTTTAATGCTGTTTATATTATTACTACTATTCCTCTAGTAGTCAGTGTATAGCTTCTCAGTATTGTTTCTACCTGGGTTCTCATACCACATCATCAGTGTGGTGTTATAACATGATAGTTGAGTGCATCTTTTGGGGAACATTGTAGGATCCTGGTTGAAAAGAGGTTGACTCATCTGCTGGGATACAAGAACAATAGCTTCCACCATAACCACCATTATGCCTTCAAGTTCAGTCTTGCTTCCGTGACTCTGGTTGTGCAAAATCTTCATTTAAAGTCCAGTATTGCCAACCTCAAGCATTCAAAAATCATGAGTCAGGCTCCCCAAAACCATGAGATTTGTAAAAATAATAATAATAATAATAATAATAAAAATGTTGGTGCTCTTTTTATTTGCCTTCTGGTTTCTGAGCCTTTCGTATTCACTTTTCTCTCCAACAATGAGAGCTAGAAATTTACTTTTCAAAAAAATGAAAACTAAGATTTTCACATAACATGAATCCAGGAGCTGGAGCTTTAAGACCAGCACTACTATCACAAGAGTCCTGATAAAATCATGGGAGTTGGCAACACTGAAAATCACATACCTCCTTAACTGACTCGAAGCTCTTGAGAGTCTGCTACATTGCCTTTACAAGCTTCTTCCTGAGACAGAGGGAATAATAGGGCAGGATCAGAGAGTTCCTGCAGGGAAAACTTTAGGAACCACAAAACTCAGAAGAAAGCTGAGGCTGAGAGATTTCTGTTTTGTTGATATTTACATCATCATTAAAGGCAAACCCATGGAAGATTGACCTTGGACTTTATCCAGTGCTTGTATAGTCTTTTTGGAAAAGGGTGGAAACTCCACCTGAATATAGAAACAATGTGATATATGAAGTCAGTAATCTACTAGCATGAAATTGGAGATCTATATCCACAGCACCTTCCAAAGTTGACTTAACATGTGATATATATATTTTAGTGCTTGTTACTAATGGTATTTAGATTCTATTTTATTTTTTTCTCTAAAGCTTTCCACTTTAGCCCAATTTCTGTGCTGATGGATTATAGAAGAAAGTATAGAAATGAAGTGATAATCACAGCATTTTAATTAAAAAATTGTGTTTAGGGAAAAATGGTCTTTGTCCCAATAAGTGAGGCCTAGAAGTCTAGCAGAATAGTTCTTCATCTGAAGGTATGTGAAATAATTAAGGATGAGTAACCCTACCATAGTATCATATAGAGGTAAACCTGGAACCTGGAATGAAACCAAAGACCCCCAAACTTCAGCACTTCTTAGGCATATCTCTGTTACCTAACAAACCAAGTTGGGAGCCTTCACAAAAATCTGATACAAAACAATTTTAAAAAAATAATCTCAACAATGGGAAAAGATGAAGGATCTGATTCTTCACTCCCTTGCTGGTTGCTAATCATTTATACCGGTACAACCTGGGAATAAAATGCTACCAGATTAGGATAGTATTTTATACCCACTTTGCAAAGGTATAAATGGCTAAAAGAGAGCAAGGCAAGCAGAGAATGAAGCTCCATATCATAAGTCAGCATAACGTAGTAACGGATTGGAAGTTCCTCCTTTACTGGTATTGCAAATGCTAGTTTTACCTGACAGATGGTCATAGGACTGTTGCCTTCAGTTTAAAACTGATCCTACAACAGAAGATGGCTTCTGCTACTAATCCTAAAAAAAAGGGATGTCAAGAATTATACTGGGTGAGATCCTCCCAGTTATATTCTGGCTTCTAGATTTGGAATTACAATAGGGTGGTCATTTACTGCAACCATTCTGTTTGTTTATATGGAATAATAGCATGATAACCCATCACATGCATGCCACTATTTTACAAACATGGTATACTACTAATTTAAAGCTGCACCAATGCCACCATCCTTTCTTGCCTTTCCCCTGGCAGAGAATGTTTTTTTTTTAAATGGCTGATGTGCACTTAAAGATTCTGAGTAGATGAAATTTTCAAAAGAGCCTAAGTGACTTAGTCAACTAAGTCCCATTTTCAAAAGTGAAAGTCATTGAAAGTCAACGTGATTTAGTCTCTTAAGTGCCTAAGTCACTTTTGAAAATGGGAACTAGGAGCCTTAAGTGCTTTTTGAACATTTTACCCTCTATGTTTCTAGGAAAATAAAATGTTATTGTTGTCAATCTCATAATAGAGACACTGCTGGGAAAGAGAGATACCTCTGAGCCTTTTGGAACATTTCCACAATTGGATTGTCCCTAAAACTTTTTTTTTTTAAAGGGAACTGATGAACATATACAGCAGATTTGTTCTTCCTGTGAAATCTGAATGTCACCATCAATCTTTGTTAGCAGCTACCAACAACAAAAGGGTAAAAGAATTCAGCTCTGCTGTTTTGTGCAGTGACTAAATAATGCACCTGAAATTAAGTAAAATCCAATAAGGAGACACGCCATGTTATTGGAAGAAGTTCCATTGCTGACAGCCACACAAATTATTGCACAGAAAGGGCTCTAGATATTGTTGATCTTGACATTAAACACAACGCTATTTGGGAGGGGAGCAGAACATGAAAATTCACATTGGACAATCAACGGCTGTAGGCTCCAGGCAGATAGCACCTTTGCACCTTGTGTCTCTGCTATTTTGATCAGCATTTAAAAGGCAAACAGAAATAAATGGTCAAAAGCTAAATGACCTAGTCACTGCAGTAGGCTTGATCAAGGTAACTAATAATGCAAGTGCTCCATGAATTTAGATTTTAAAAGCAGTCCTGAGCTTTCTCCCGGATCCTGTAATCACTGTCAAAGTGATTTCCCCTCTACCCATCCCAGCTGCTTCATAGAAAATCATCGGCCTTTGAAGGAAGTATAAAAATAGAAAATATCACCTGACCGCAAGTTTTCAGTTCTTCAAAATGCTGTTTTAATATCAAAGACAAGACGGCAAATTCCACCAAAAGATCCTTCCCTGTTTATTGTACGTTTTGTCTTTGGAAATCAGGTGTCATATTTTAAATGGGAACATGTGTTACGGTCTTAGGAAGTTGCTTAGCTTTAAGCTCTTAATGCTGTACACTGTATAAAGCACAGCTGGAGAGTTTAAGGTATTTGATGCACCAGAAACAATGCTTACTGAAGAGAGAAAAACCTATATTTACCCAGCTTTAAGGACCTGATTCTCATTTGTACAAAGATCCCTTTCCACCACCACTCTGGTAGTGAAAAGAGGCCTTGCAGCGGGTGAAAATGTAATTAAAAAAGGAATATTATTTCCAAGCAGCCAGTGGGAAAGGGGACTCCTCCCTTGGTTAGATTCCCACCCCCCCAAAACTCAAATTTTCCTAAGGAGACTGCTATGCAATGTGATTTTTTTCTTTTTGGGATGAGAGGGGGAGGATGAGATGAGAACCGTACATCAGATCAGAATAGCATAAGGAGGAGCTGAAAAATTCATAGCTATGCAACTACCACCACTAGTGCCAGCCACTGAGTCCACACGGAGTTGATTAACTCTCCAGTGACCATATTTTCAGAATCAAAAGCTGGGATACTTTTTGCAGCAACATTTTTAGTGTAGCAAATTACTCGTGCCAGAGACAAAAGTTCACTCTTAAAAAAAGTATGCTAGTGTCACTACTGTGAACTTCAGACTCAACAGCAACACTTACATATTTTTTCAGAAAGCACTTTTTTTTAATAACCTAGTGCCTGATTGAGTTTATATTAAACACTGTACAAATGCCATCAATGCTCACACTGAGCAAAAGGTCAGCCTTAATAAAATAAGACGTTCAACTTTTAACTGAACGCTTCTTCCATGAGACTGTTTATTCCTGGTAAATAGAACAAACTTTACTTCAGACAGCAAGAGCAATGGTCTTGAACAAACAATTCTTGAGTTAAAAAAAGCTTTGATCGATTGAAAAAACAGGACATTACAGGTATCCTAAATACGGGTGGTGGAACACCAGGACATAATAAAAAGTGGGACTTTCCTGGAAAACACGGAACATAGCCAGATAAAAGTACGGAATTTGACTGATAAGCAAATAGGGCTCTATCAGCTAGATTAATCCCAAAATAAAATGGCAGGCCTCCCACAGGATGGCTATTTGGATAACAGAAGTCAAAATAGACCACAGTGGTGTAGTGGTAAATACTTAAATTATGCTGGGTGTTGGGCAAACTTAGAAAGAAGACAGTTCTTTCCCAGAAGGGCAAATTACACAGGAATAAGAAAATAACAAAGTAAGGGAAACATGAATGCCCTACCTGACCCCCGACCCCATGTGTACAGCCAGGTTACCTATTGGTTTGAAATATGAATATAAATATATATATATGTATATGTATATATACACACACACACAAACCGTTGAGTAAAAAAAATACAAAGGAAGGTCTTATAAACCCTGAGGAAAGATAATTTCTGTACTTTACAGAAATTCAAATCATTCCTTTAAAGTGAAAATAAAGATGCAAAACCAGACACCTCCTGTAAATGAGACCACAGCACCTTCTCACAATTACCATTCTCCTCTCAATACTCAACAGACATTCGGCACTTGATTGAAAGGAGCTTGTAACACCACATTCACATCCCCTCTCTCTAGAGCAGAAACACCAAAATGGTGATGCTCAGAATCCTTACACTTATATAAAAAGGATGTCATTTCCAAAATCAAGGTGGAGAAGACTCAGTGTATGTGTCCCAGGAGTAACCATGCTAGCCTTTCTCACGAAGAGTACCACTGATGAGTAAGTTGAGCTCCATATATACAGAAGAACTACACAGCACTGAAAACCAAGAACAGTGTACAGCACAGAAACTAAGCGCTCAAAGCAATCTGTTCCCTATACAGATATTTATGTCTGGATTTTAATTTTAAACTAGCAAACAAGTATGTTTTATATCTGTAATTAACAAATAATCTATATGCACAAATACTTCATGCAAATGCCACCACATCAACAATCAGTACCCAGATTCTAGAGTATCTGCAATACATAGGAACTTCAAAAACACATTAGATCTTTTCCCTAACTGTTCACTTATCCTGTGCACGTTTCCAACTGTAATGATGTCAAGTGGCTTAGTAGCTTTAAAAAAACATTAATTAATATAATTGCTTGTGCTATGCATGAAAGGTCCTTGGTTTACAGAAGGGTCACATGAACCTACACGAGGTCTCTTATATAAAATGTTAGGTGGGAATAGAACTGAAAGGTTCCGATGAGTCTGGAACCCAAGGCCTCACTGTCCTTCTCCTTTCTAGGAGAAGGCCTAAATCTCAGACTGGTACAAACATACTTAAAAAAAAAAAATAAGCTAGACTTAAACAACAGCAATATAATTAATAGAAAAGTGTGTTTTCCCACAATATTTTGAGGTGCATTCTCAATAACAGGACCTCAAAGTAATTGAAGGCATCAAAAAGCTGACAAATATCTCTCTTTCTGCTCCAGATATATTATGAGTCATCGAAACCAGCTCCAGAGACTCTTGAGGAAAGTATTGCAAAACTCCTCAATCATTCTGAAAATATTGAGCCCTCATGTACGGTCCTGTCATTTTGTTAGCCATAAATTATGTTTGCCACACGGAATAATAATTCAGTATTAGCCTGATGATTGATGTATGAAGTGTCCTCTGTCCCACAGCAAGGATGCAAATTATATATATTTTTGCCTGGTGCAAAGATTTGGTTATATGAACATCCTGCTGCTCATGTGCTGAAGCACTGATTCTATAATTATGTTGAATCCATACGCAGAGTGGTTAGTTTTCAAAACTGTCCCAACTTTAGAGAAAATACATCAGCAGATGACTGAACAGGAATATTAAGTCAGACTCATACATCAAAGTAAGCTGTTGCTTGGATGATGCATTACACTAAAATTATTCCTATATATCAGCAGAGTATTGTTGTTCTAATGATGCATTTGTGTAATACATTATTAAAGTGAGACACAACAATGATGGATACCTCAGAAGTTAGCTTAATTCAAGGGAGAAAGAATCCAGGTGCAGATTCAGTCATTACAGGATGAAACCCAACACACACACGGCATACTGAAAGACACCTTCTTGGCACCAGGTGAAAAGGGTGAGACTAAAGTAGATTTTCTGACAATATTTCCAGTGCCTCAGGTTCTGAGTTTGACCCTGTCTGGGGACGTGGGCATTTCTGAATAGGATGAACACTGATAATGGTTCCCAAAAAGCTGAGGAACTTGTTACTTTTGAGAAATTGGCTACTGCACAGTATTTCTTAGGTGGCTACTGCCTCGAATATGGACTTTCAGCTCGCATTTTCCCTTCCTCCTGCTCCCCCACCCCCCCCATTTCTATGCAATTTATGTTCTATCTGCAATTACACCTGAAAATGCTCGTTTCACCAGACTTAGTATCTTCTTCTCCTTATTAGTCTTTCATAGACATAATAGTATCACCAGTTGGGATAAGCTTACGAAGATATGACTTAGACCCACTTCATTTAAGTTGCATAAAATCTGACTGTCACAAAAGAAACGTAACATAAAATGGGCTCCTGAAATCTCAACCTACATTAAAGCCCGTTAATTCAGGTTCTGAGGGCAGTGTGTTCTGATACTGCCACCCTGGACGTCCTAGCAGAAGTAAAATGCAAGCTACTGTTTTAGGCCTTTTATATGGCTGAGTCAGGCCCACTGCCTCAGTTCCTGTTGAATGCTTATCTGTGACTCTTTAAATTAGCCATTGCAGGACTAGCTGCTACTAGGGTGACCAGATGTCTCAATTTTATAGGGATTGTTCTGATATTCGGGGTTGTGTCTTATACAGGCACCGATTACCCCATCCCGATTTTTCACACTTGCTATCTAGTCACCCTAGCTGCTACCTAATAGAAGCTGTTATAAGGGAGTGGCTAGTTTGATCTGTTAAACAGATTCTGGATTACGCTAAAAAAGTCACTGCCATTTTCTATGGGTTGATAATATGGCCGGAAGAGAGAGATTTAGCTTTCCGGGGAAGATTCCAGACACCCCTCCCCTCTAGATAAGCTGCAGCCAGAATGCATCATTCAGGTATCTGCTGAGAGTTGCATATATAAATCTGTACACGGGGATCATTTATGCTGTATGTTTTTGAGTACCATCTACTAGCACACTGCGTATTAACATGCATACAGCATCTCTTCTGTGGAGCACTCTCATAACAATCCACAAATTCTCTAGTTTGGGCACACCTAAATGGGGACACTCGGGAAAGTTAAAGTGAATTAATTAGAGATGTGAATTTAGTGTGCATTAGTTAAAGCACATTAAACCCCTATGTGGATGCTCTCATTCAGAAGTAAAGTGGCCTTAGATTGATTTTGCTTAATTATTCACATCCTATTCAACTTAACCTTCGTGAGTATCCCTGTCTACACACATTCTCGGAGGGCTAAAGAAACTGATTCTCTCTTTCATGGTCTGGGGAAGGAATAAAAAGAGACAACACTGCAGTGATTTGGGGAGACACATGTACATTGTTAAGAACCATTCACATTCTTCTGATCACACCCACATGTGCACTGATCAGAAATGGTGTGCCCGGCAGGGAAGGCAGGGATATCTGCAAGGTTTGGATAGAATTCTCACCCTCCCTTTTCAGGAGCTCATCTTCTGCACAAGAGAAAAGGAAATGGAAAGAAACTCCATTCTTTGGTATGAAAGTTCCCCGGGGCATAGGCGCCGATTCTGTGGGTGCTCCGGGGCTGGAGCACCCACGGGGAAAAATTAGTGGGTACCGGCAGCCAAGCTCCCCTCACCCCCCCACCTCACCTCCTCCTCAGCCTCCTCCCCTGAGCTCGCCGCGTGCCCGCTCCTCTGCCTACCTCCCAGCACTTGCCGCCACCAAACAGCTGTAGCAAGCTCTGGGAGAGAGTGGGGAGGAGCGGGAACATGGCACGCTCAGGGGAGGAGTCGGGGCCAGGATGGAGATTTGGGGAAGGAGTCAGAATAGGGGCAGGGAGGGGGCGGAGACTTTGGGGAAGGGGTTGGAATGGGGGCGGAAGGAGGCGGGTCAGGGCCGGGGCAAAGCGGGGGGGTCGAGCACCCACCAGTGCCAGTAGAAGACAGCACCTATGCCCCGGGGACCTTTCCCCTCTGCCTCTTCCTATTTCAAATAGATTCACTTATCAGGACAAGTCACCTACCAACTCATTTTAGGTAGGTTTTCCCCTTCACAAGTTTGCATCACATGGAGTTTTTCCACATCCTGCAACCATTTGACTTACTGAACCTTCTGTTGCAGGAATTAAAGGAATGCAACTGCCATTGGAAAGCTCGCTGATGTAGATCTTGGAGGAGAAAGGCAGCTTATTATGATAAGAAGAAAAATAAGGATCATATTTAATTTGTTTAAAGAAAAAACCATCATAGAATATTAGGGTTGGAAGAGACCTCAGTAGGTCATCTAGTCCAATCCCCTGATCAAAGCAGGACTAACACCAACGAAATCATCCCAGCCAGGGCTTTGTCAAGCCAGGCCTTAAAAACCTCTAAGGAAGGAGATTCCACCACCTCCCTAGGTAACCTATTCCAGTGCTTCACCACCCTCCTAGTGAAAGAGTGTTTCCTAATATCCAACCTAGACCTCCCCCACTGCAACTTGAGATCATTGCTTCTTGTTCTGTCATCTGCCACCACTGAGAACAGCCTAGATCCATCCTCTTTGGAACCCCCCTTCTGCAGACTAAATAGCCTCAGTTCCCTCAGCCTCTCCTCATAAGTCATGTGCCCCAGCCCCCTATCATTTTCATTGCCCTCCACTGGACTCTCTCCAATTTGTCCACATCCCTTCTGTAGTGGGGGGACCAAAACTGGATGCAATACTCCAAGTGTGGCCTCACCAGTGCTGAGTAGAGGGGAATAATCACTGCCCTTGATCTGCTGGCAATGCTCCTACTAATACAGCCCAATATGCCGTTGGCCTTCTTGGCAACAAGGGCACACTGCTGACTCATCCAGCTTCTCATCCACTGTAATCCCCAGGTCCTTTTCTGCAGAACTCCTGCTTAGCCGGTCAGTCCCCAGCCTGTAGTGGTGCATGGGATTCTTCCTTCCTAAGAGCAGGACTCTGCACTTGTCCTTGTTGAACCTCATCAGATTTTTTTGGCATCCTCCAATTTGTCTAGGTCATTCTGGACCCTATCCCTACCCTCCAGCGTATCTATCTCTCTCCCCAACTTAGTGTCATTTGTGAACTTGCTGAGGGTGCAATTCATCCCATCATCCAGATCATTAATAAAGATGTTGAACAAAACTGGCCCCAGGACCAACCCCTGGGGCACTCCACTTGATACCACCTGCCAACTAGACATCGAGCTGTTGATCACTACCCGTTGAGCCCAACAATCTAGCCAGCTTTCTATCCACCTTATAGTCCATTCAGCCAATCCATACTTCTTTAACTTGCTGGCAAGAATACATGTTCCACTCATTTGTATTTTTTGATTGAGTAATTCACTGCAGTCTGAGAGCACTTACTCAGACATATGGTTTCTGGTGATTTCCTCCCCCTCCCCCTCTTAGAATTGTAATCAGTCAAAGATCACATTGGCAAATGAAATATTTAAACTTGCTCTTATCTTCCAAGTGCTCGAGATGGATTATAATTTATCTCTGCAATATTTTAAAATTAAAATTTTAATTAAAAATGCTGTTCAGTTGTAAAGGTCTTAATCTTTCCTATGTTGCTCCTGCTCATCTGTCTAGATCTGCTGCTTTTTGCAATTAGTATTTTCTACTGTGGTGACCAGACCATTTGGGGAATTTTGCACTTTCTTATTCGAGTTAGCGTCTTAGTTTAGAACCGTTGTGCAGAGGCCAGTACTGTTCAGTTGTCCAAGGTAACAAAAGTCCAACTCAGCCTGTTACATAAACTTGTTTATGAAAGTTGGCAAAAAATGGGGGCAAAGATGGTACAAACTGGATTTTTTTAGGTTAAAAACTGTGATAAGGGGACTTCAAGGCTCCTGGTAATGTCACAGGTTTGTATGACAATGAGCTGAAAGGTATTAGAAATGGGATGAAATGTTTATAGTCAAAATTGCTGGAATGTGTTCTGATTGGTTACTTTTAATGGGATGAGGTTGCCACAGCTGGGGATCCTGCCTGGGAAGGGGGAGGGACTAATGACACAGGTGGGAACTGAAAGAAGCAAGATTTACCATCATGGTTGCTACGCCACTATTTCCCTTCATGATCCACCACTATACCACCAGGCATTCATCGTCCTGATCCTGAAAGATATCCTGACCAGAGAGAGGTAATCAAATGATATTTTCACCTCTATCAGTTTCAGCTACATCCCAAACACCACCTGGGATGTGAGACTTGGGTACCTATTGTCACCTCATTTTGCATACGTCATTTTCCCTTTCCTGCCTTATTTCTTCTCTTTTCTATCTTTCTCCTTTTGTCTTTTATCTAAAAAGAGTCTGGCTTAGCCAGCCAAGAGCCAAAACAATTCCCTCTTTTGCAACTCTGTTGACCAGAGAGGCAGCTAAAAACAATACCTGCAATAGCCCGATGCTGGCACAAGTTTATCAGGTTTTAGAGTGGCTGATCAGACTGTATGCTGGGCCCATGTTTCTCTGGCAGCGAGAACGCCAGAGACAGAAAATACATTTCCTAGCTTTGCTATTCTTTTCTCTCCCATTCTGTACGGATTTGTCTTATATCATCTTCAAGAAAACAGGATTAGGCTCCCATAATAGCAACGACAGCTTCAGGCCACCCTAAACTGACATTCTCTTTTTCCCATAAAAGGACAGTTAATACCATCTAAAAGACTGTCAACGGGGATTTCCCAGATAAACCTCTCTACAGCTACAGGCAAGTGGGGATACTGATAAAATGAAAGCCTTATTTATTACTTTACATTTCAAAGTGCCTTAGCCGTTTTACCTTCTTTTTCTGTGTTTTCAATTACCAGTTTAAAAAAATCTTTAGATGGTGGTTATACAGTAAGGGTACACCAGCAATAACTTGACATAAAACCCCTAGACTACACCTAACCATTTACTGGAATTGTGAAGGGGTTTCATTAATAACTTATCCTATGTTGGCCCCAATACACCCATTTTTCAGCACAAAAGATTTCTTGACTCAGAGCTTCAGAGATATATCGATAGATGTAGGTTGTTCAGTATGCATGTATGCACATACACACGAGATACCGCATATATATTTAAATATATATTGATAGAGATATGGGTTTTGAGAATCCTACCATAAATATATTGCCGATATACAGACAATCAGTCTGGCAGTAAAATGGCCACACTACATGGACTCAACAATCAAGAGAAGCAGCAAGGCCATTGTATTTCATGATATTGTGTCCTACTAGTCATGCCTGCAAACACTGAAGTTGAAAGGCACAAAGACATTGCCCCTTCAACTCCTACCTGCCCAGAGAATAAGTTCAAAAGATAGCTGGGGATGGAAGAAAGGTAATTATGGATCAACAGGAACAATCGTTATTATTGCAGAAACTAAAACAAAAAACAAAAACATTTCACCTTCAGTAAATGATCCCAAATCTTGGCAATGAGTTAGCAATAAAACCCTGGGAAGACCACCCTTTATATTTCAAGGTCTTTTTCTTCTGCAAGAACTTGAGCATAGCAACAGTCGAGTATTGCAAAGTACTAGAAAGGAAGACCTAGCATATAGAGCTCATCAAAAATTTTCCATCAAAACCATTTTTAAATGGAAAATTGCATTTTTGAATAAACTAACTCTTTGTATGCAAAATATCCACTTTCCAAAGACAATTTTGATTTTTCAACAAAAAATGAATGCCTGAAAACGGAACTATTTTGCTCAAATATATTGAAGTTTTCACCCACAATTTCTGAGTATTCATATTTCTGCCAAAAAAAAATAATCTAATTTTTCATTAGAAAAAAAGGTGACGTTTTTGGCCAGCTCTGATGGTATGGTTATTCTCAAGACAAATTTATCTCACTTTACACAATCCTAAACCTAAAGGCAGGGAACCTACATATGAATGATTCTAGCACATGCTATCATGCTGCAAGATATAAAGCTGATAGAGCAGAGACCTGAGTAAAAAGCAATTCAACTCTCATCCTGTATCTCTGAAGCAGTCTTGCCTGACAAGTATTTCAGACTGAGAGGACTAAACCAAATCTTCAGGGAATCTTGCAATTACTTAGTGCAGAGAGCAGAGAAATCAGAGTTACAAAACTAAATGCTGTGAAGGCCAAGACTATAACAGGGTTAAAAAAAGAACTGAATAAGTTCATGGAGGATAGGTCCTCATCAATGGCTATTAGCCAGGATGGGCAGGGATGGTGTCCCTAGCCTCTGTTTGTCAGAAGCTGGGAATGAGCAACAGGGGATGGATCACTTGATGATTGCCTGTTTTAGTCATACCCTCTGGGGTACCTGGCATTGGCCACTGTCGGAAGACAGGGTACTGGGCTAGATGGACCTTTGGTCTGACCCAGTATGGCTGCTCTTATGTTCTCTATAGAAGTTTTGCATTTTTGTGAGTTATTTATTGATGCTAAAGTACCATAAGTTAAAGAAGTGGAGACAATGAGCCCAAGCCTCATGTCTGGCCAAGTTGTTCTTGATGGAGGAACTCGGGACTGAGGAAGGCGGTGCCCCAAAACCACCTTTCCATTCCCACAACCCCTTTAGGTGCTGGCATAACTTAGAGCAGAATACATCAAGGGAATCCTCAGCTGCCCTATTTGGTCAGCTCTCATCCCTGGACCAAGATGGGGCCAGGATATTTCTCTATTAATTTTCACCAAGTAATCCTTAGTTTTGACTATGTGGTTTATGCAATGAATTACTTAAGAATGTGCCCCTTGCCACTATAACAGTGCTAATGGTTATTCAGTTAAGGTCAAATCCAGGATCTAGAACTCAGCCCAAGAAACTTGTAAATCTATTACAAGTAAGAGAGATTTAAAATCATAAAAGAATGGTGATTGGTGAAACTTTCTTACTGAAAGACTTTTGGTTAAGGAATTATCTGACTGTGTCAGTTGTAATCTTGCATTTTCTTCATATAAACTGAATTGAATCGCCCAACTGAATCCATGAAATTGCTATTATGCAACCTGCAGTTCAGCCAGTGAAGCAATTCAGATGAGAATGAAACAAAATATTTAAAGAAAAACAAGAAACATTTATATTTCAGAATGGCTCAGTTGGTTGCATGACCTTACACAACCTGGCGCCCGATTAAAACTCTGGTATTTGCCAAAGACCTATCACTGCATCATCACCATCAGGATCAGTCACTGGCTGCCTCTTTTGGTATTAAATAAGAGTGACATTTTGATCAAGGATGAAACAGAGAAAACATAACTGCCCAAAATGCAGGCTGATTTAAACTGTCATAAATAGGACAACGGGCTTTATCTAGACATTTCTACCATCCATCACCATTGTATCCAAGTCCCTCACAAGATTCAGTACCAAACATTCCAGAGATTTGCATTTTTCTTTCCTTCCTTCCTTCTCTCCCCTATTGATCAGAATCAATTTGTTTTGCTTGATTTTGTTGTTGCTGATGATCGTTTGAGGGTGGGAGTTGGTTTGCTGTTGTGGAAAGCCTAGGTCAGTGAAGTGATATATGCATTTTTACTGGTGAGTTTATCAGCCATTTTAATCTCTGCCAGAAAGTTCCCTCTCCCACACTCACCTATTTTGTTCCAGTGGAAGGTAGCTGTCTTGGGAAGTCATAGCTGCAGAGCGGGTGAATCCCTGAGACAGCCTGGTCCAATACCATTAAGTTCTCTACATGTCAGAGCTGAAACCGTGAACTTGGCTACATAGTCAATGGGGGGACACTAGTGAATGGAGCTCAGGAGTAATGTGCTCTTGGTATCTTGTGTTGTCAAGTAAGCAATTTTCTGCATTCTAAACCAATCAGAGCTTTCTCATGATTGGTGGGTTCATTCTTTAGAGCAATTGCAATAAACATGCCCAAAAGTCATAAATGCATGGATCACCATGGCTAAATCCGATCAGATGGGCACAGTGTTTTGGTCAGCCACAGACAGAAAGCAGCACTTTTAGCTAGCTGTATTCCAAGCAGTAGTGAGGAGTCAAGAAGGATGCCTAGTCTGTGGATCATCTTGGCAATTGGAGGGCAGATACCCTCTGTGTAGGAAGCAAACTTTTCAAAGCATTTCCTTCTCACCACCAGCACTGCACCCCCATCTTGCATGGGTTCCGCTTCAACCAAATAATAGTCACTGGTTGATCTGGGATCTCCCATACTGCACTGAGCTCATTTTAAATCAACAGGTTCCTTACAAAACTACAATGACTGCAAATGACTACACTGGCTCCATGGATGCACCTGCTCCTCCTGTGTTCTCAAAAACTGAACTGGTACTTTGATGATGGATGGGGCCTATTCACATACCTCCCAACTCTTCAAGTGGCTACAGTGGGACACAACTGGTCACCACCAATCCCTGGGGAGCCATCCCTCCTGTAGCCACCGGCCCCAGCACCTTGCCTGCCAAGTCCATGCCATGCTGAGCCCTCGCCTACCAGCCCAGTCCACCCTAGTGTAGTGTCACTCCCTCCATCCCTGAGCCCCCAGGCAGCCACTGAGCATGCCCAAGGAGGCTGAGTATGCCAAGGAACAGCTGAAGCCACTGCCCTCCCTAGTTCTGTTCCGGCCAATGGTACACACCCTGCATAATGTGCGTATGGCTGCGGGCAACACTGAATGTGGGAAATGTTCTATTTCAACTGGGACAAGGAGCCTGGGGGGGGGAGAGGAGGAAGAGGGAGGTCACAACGGGACAGTCTTGTCAAACTCAGGACTGGGGGAGGTACGTACACCCTGAGCTATGCCTGTAGGACTCCTCTAAGACAATCTGCACAGGATGTGATAAAGAGAGCCAGACATACACAATCCAATATTTCCCCTGTCTGTAGAAAGGGAGGCTAGATCCCACATTTTACTTTAGAAAACTACCCAGGGCACCAGTGCAGATGATATGGGCCAGTTGCTCATTTAGTGTAAATTGGCAAAGTTCCACTGACATCAACAGCACTGCTCTCATGTACATCAGTCAAGAATCTCACCCTACAGGAGTGATTTGAGTTATGTCTCCTCCTGCCAATATGGTGGCTGTACGCCCACACCTTATCCTTGTGTGGCTGGTAAAATATGTGCGGCAGGTCCCACATCCCACCCTTCCTTTAGAGTGGCAGCAAAGCAGACCCTGCAGTGTATCCCCAGGCCCACCTAGAGCCAAACAGATGTTTGGATCTGTAAATGGTGCGGGACTCACCCCTGCGGCGCCTCCTGCTGGTCTCTCAGGGAATTAGCTTGATTTCCAGCCAGGAGCGCCCTCTGCAGGCCGGTGATCCACCACAGCTGGCCCCTGTGTCCCTCCTGGACCCCGGTGCCCGTTCTCTCTGAGGTGCTACCGCCTGGCAATACCCCAACAATCTCTGTGGGTCTCCCCTCCCCACCCACTACCCCCACCTCGCCTCAGTCTGGGCTACTGCCAGTCCTCACCTAGCCCGTTCACTGGGGCAGACTGCAGTATAAAAGTCACTCATCACAGGCAAGGGGGTTTGACCTGCTGCCTTCTTCTATCAGCCAGTACCTCTATGGGCCTGAGACCAGGCCCTGCAGCCTGGGGAGTCACCAGGCTGGAGCTCCCCTGCTCCTCTGGCTCTTCCCCAGCCCTGCTTCACTCCCAGGTACCTTCTTTATTCCCCTGCAGCCAGGCCAGTCTCCCTCCACAGCTAGAGGAGAGACTCTTCTCAGCTTCTGGCTGCCCTGGCCTTCTTATAAGGCCCAGGTGCCCTGAATGGGGCGTGGGCCAGGTGTAGCTCCTTCCCCAATCAGCTTGGACTTTTTCTCCTAGCCCCCAGCCCTCTCCCAGGGCTGGCTTCTACCCTGTGAGGGCTGGAGCGGGTAACCACCCCACTACAGGATCACAAAAGGGCAGTTTTGCCCAATGTATTTTGAATGAGGAACGCAAAGGAACCCACCCTATACCTTTCAATTCATTTGTCCCAACTGTTCAGACGAGTTTTCTGAGACCACTACTGTCACTATGACAACAGTACGGTCAGTGGAGATGCCAAAAGCAATCATAGCGTAAAAGGGGCTTTGATTTAAAGCTTTGGAGTGTGAACCAAGCAAGGTGTTCTGAGCCCTCAAATCACTTCAGTGGGAGTCACAGGTGCGCAGCATCTGGCAGTATTGAAACAAACAAAAAATGGAGGGAAAGAATTTCTCTTGCAAAACACCTTCTTCCTGACTGTAAACTTCCATATCTGTTCTGCTTCCTTCTTTGTATACAGTTTGTTTAACTAGACTTCAACTGCGCCTAATACTGAGAGATCCTTCCCGTCCCTTCTACACATTGGCCAGGTTCCTGACCTTTCCCTATGGCAATACTCACAGCTCACATTGCCAGTTTTTGACAGATGATTTGCTGCTCTGGAATTAGATTCAGCAGATAAGAAGTGAGCATTCAGAGGACACAAAGTGGCACTAATGTTCTCCATCTCTAACAAGAATAGGTGCTATTACCCACGTATCTGATGGCAGACCTTGCCTCTCAGTAGATTTGCTACCTGGATAAAAATGATTTTTTCTACTAGATCCTCCTTTTCCTGAAATAAAATATTTATTGTACTTTACATTATCGTTCCTTGATATGAGGGCCGGTGGTATAGGTCTGCAGGTTTAAAAACTACTGAAAACCTTTCAAAGGCGCTCTTAAGATTTAAAGTATCGTGAATTGTCCACTGCAGTTACACAAAGTGAATGCTACCTGATGCTTGACTGATTGACTTGGTTGATTTTTACATAATTTTAGATCCCTTTCAATATTTTAAATTGCATTAGTAGATTGATATATAAACTTTGCTGTATAAAAATGTTCAGAATATTTTCCACCTAAGGAAAAACCTAATAAACTGCATTCAGGTTTACATTTAAACAACAACAAAATCTCAAACACTGAAAACCCACAGTTTAAGTTGCTAATCAAAAGAAGCAGTGAGAAGCAAAAAGGCATCCTTTAAAAAGTGCAAGTTAAATCCTAGAGAGGAAAATAGAAAGGAGCATAAACTCTGGCAAATGAAGTGTAAAAATATAATTCGGAAGGCCAAAAAAGCATTTGAAGAACAGCTAGCCAAAAACTCAAAAAGTATTAGCAAAAAAATGTTTAAGTACATCAGAAGCAGGAAGCATGCTAAACAACCAGTGGGGCCACTGGACGATCGAGATACTAAAGGAGCACTCAAGGACAATAAGGCCATTGCGGAGAAACTATGAATGAATTCTTTGCATCGGTCTTCATGGCGGAGGATGTGAGGGAGATTCCCAAACCTGAGCCATTTTTTTTTAGGTGACAAATCTGAGGAACTGTCCCAGATTGAGGTGTCAATAGAGGAGATTTTGGAACAAATTGATAAACTAAACAGTAAGAAGTCACCAAGGCCAAATGGTATTCACCTAAGAGTTCTGAAGGAACTCAAATGTGAAATTGGAGAACTACTAACTGTAGTCTGTAACCTATCATTTAAATCAGCTTCTGTACCAAATGACTGGAGGATAGCTAATGTGATGCCAATTTTTAAAAAGGGCTCCAGAGGTGATCCCGGCAACTACAGGCTGGTAAACCTGACTTCAGTACCAGGCAAACTGGTTGATACTATAGTAAAGAACAAAACTGTCAGACACATAGATGAAAGTAATTTGTTGGGGAAGAGTCAACATGGTTTTTGTAAATGGAAATCATGCCTCACCAATCTACTAGAATTCTTTGAGGGAGTCAACAAGCATGGGGACAAGGGGGATATAGTGTACTTAGATTTTCAGAAAGCCTTTGACAAGGTCCTCATCAAAGGCTCTTAAGCAAAGTAAGTTGTCCTGGGATAAGAGGAAAGGTTCTCTCATGGATTGGTAACCGGTTAAAAGATGGGAAACAAAGGGTAGGAATAAATGGTTAGTTTTCAGAATGGAGAGAGGTAAATAGTGGTGTCCCCCAGGGGTCTGTACCAGGCCAGTCCTATTCAACATATTCATAAGTGATCTGGAAAAAGGGGTAAACAGTGAGGTGGCAAAATTTGCAGATGATACAAAACTATTCTTCCCCCTCCCTGGTTCCTTATCCCAGTGTCTTTGCCTAACCAGTCATAGTTCTCACCCTGCACCCCAGCTCCTTGTCCAATCTGTTTCCCCTCCCCACACACTCATTTCCCTGTGACTGGTTCCTAATCCTAGTCTCTTTGTCCCACCATTTCCAGTCTCCTAGCTCCTCATCTGATCTCAGTGCTCCCCCCACCCCACCCCTGGCTCCCAGTTTCCTCACCAGTTCCAGTTCTGTCCCCATCTCCCTACCCAACTATTTCCAGCCTCACCTCCCAACCCCAGCTCCCAGTCTCCTTGCCTACCCAGTTCCAGCCTCCTCTCCTCACTCCCAGGCTCAGTGTCCTTGCCCAGCCAGTCCCAGGCACAGTTTCTTTCTTCCCTCCATCCAGTCCCAGACTTGCCAGATTCCTGGTCCCCATCTATTCCTTTCCCTCCTCTCTGGTCTGGCTTGTGGTCAAATCAGACCGCTTTTCTTCTTCCCCCACTCTGCCTAAGTTCCAGTAGTGGGTCACTGAGAGCACAGAAGAGACAGGCTCCCTGCTCTCAGTTCCATTGTCTGGCCCCACCCCAGCCCAGGAGGTGGTCTGGCTTCACCGCGGTAGCCTTGGGCCAGAGCATACTCAGTTGCCCAGTGGAGATGATACATGTGCAGTATGGTCAGCTCTAGGAGCTGTGAATGTAAGGATCCACAGGTCTAGAACCCAGGCAACTGACACCTCCACTTCACCACTGGGGAGCCAGGTAAAGCAGCACCCAAAAATTACTAGCTTAGTTACCACAGGAAGTACTGCCAGAAGAAGCCAGAGTGACAGAATCCCGTGACCGCTTGATTGGTCCATACCAACTATTTAAACCAGGAAGTAGCCCCCAGGAGGCATCTGAGCAATAATGCAGACTCTGACGTGATACTGCTATGGATCTCGTCTTATGGCCCATCTTGCTCCCTACTCTTGCCTTCAATTCCAGCCAACTTGGCCTTGGTATCCATCTCCTGACATGGCTTTGTAACTTGTCTCGACTCCTGCCTTCAACCCGACTGCAGTGAAAGCATTCTCAGTGAGGACAGAAGCTTCAGAGATTTTAGCTGCTAAAGTTGAAGTCTCTACTTAGCATGGGCAAACTGCAATTTTTCAAAGGCTTATAACTCAGCCACATTTGGACAGATTCTCACCAGGATGGCAAAAGGCACACCTCTGACACAAAGGCCATTCCCTGCCAAATCAGTGCTCTGTAGCATGTAGGTGCTAGTGTTGTTCAAAGAAAAGTTTGCCCAGGGGCGGCGCTGGGGGGCATTTGGGAGCTATAGCCACCCCAAAATTTGATTTAGCCCCCCCCGCCCCCTGTAGCAGCTGCCACTCTCCAGCAACCCAGCTCTGAAGGCAGAGGGAGAGAGTGGCAGCTGTGGGCCAGACGCTCAGCTCCAGCAGCAGGAGAGAAGTAAACCCAGGTGGATGGCAGGGATGCCCGAGAGCAGCCCCATGTCACCGCCCATCAGTATGCTGCCCAGGGCAGGTGGAGGGTCTGGGGCTCCCCACAGTGGCTCAGACTGACCCATTTCAGGCCAGACTCCTGGGCCCTGCCCCCTGCAGTTGCTGTTCCCCAGGGGATCTGCAGCCCCGAAGCCGAGTCCCCCCAGCCTGGGTGACTCTTACCAGCTAGAGCACTGCCCACACCATCTGTCTCCAGCTTCTGGCCTCCAATGGGGCCAGGGAGTGGGGCCTGAGGAGGGGCAGAGGAGCAGGGGCTGGGGCCACAGAGAGGGGAGGCACCTCATGGCAAGGGGGTCTCTGGACCACCTCAGCTCCCCCACTGGGAAGAGGCTGGCACAGCCCCTGAGTTTGCCAAAAATCTTATAATATGGGCAAAACTATATATATATATAATTCCCTAGTCTTGTTCTTGGAAACAACTGAACAATTTTGACTGCTTTTCACAAATATTTAGCTTGACACAGACAACTGGCATTTAAAATTTCAGCCCAGATGACTCATAGACTTTAAGGTCAGAAGGGACCATCGTGATTATCTGGTTAAAGTTTGGCAAAGGTATAAGCAACTAAGAACTAGGTCTTACAATGAAAAGTGTTGGACAATTTTAATAATAAGCAGCATCACCTGCCCTGCCTATAATATCCCCATGGAAAGTCAATTGATATGCAAAGGAGATATCAGCTTTCCTAAGATCACTGAAATTTAAAACGCTCCATCTGCATCATGATGCAGAGAGCCATAAAAGCAATGTATGCAAGAATGATTTTTAAGGCTGCAATTATTTAAAATTTGACTGTCACTCCATAAACTATTAATTGTAAATAGTGCCTGGTTGGCAGAGGTGTTTTCTTCTCCTGCTCTCAACTCATCTCAAGAAAATACCCAAATGTACCTGAAATTCATTAGCACTTTCAGCTTATTTAAACATCATTTTGAACTAACTTTCATCATCTTTCAAAATAAAACTTTGCCTGTCTTCCTGCCTGAAATAATTGTCTGTGACTCATCAATTTGCACAGGACTCTATGAAATGCTCTCCATATTCTGAAGAAATTAAGTGCCTAATTTAATCCACATGTCTTCCTATGGGTTTTTTAATTATTCATTTCTCCCTGAAAGCAGAAGGTTGCCGGTCTGGAGTTATTTATAGATGTAGAATCAGAGAATGGGACAAAAGTCACTCACTTTTTTTTTTTTTTTCCAGGAAAAACTCAATACTGTCTGGGCGAAGTGTAAAGTATATTCAGGCACAAAACCAAAAAATAAAAATAAAAAAAATCTCAGGCAATCACATTTTAGAAGAACACAAGAATGATCCCCTAATGTCAGAATGAAACCTGGCAGCTCAATCAGTACCTTTCAGCCTAGTTAGCACACTTATCCACAATGAAACGTTGATACCATCAAATTGTTCTGACAGGGCTTATATGTGAATTTTATCAAACAGAATGATGATGACAGGAAGTAACTAAACCTTTCACAATCATGGCAGAACTCCACCAAGTTGTGATTTAAAAAAAAAAAAACAATCAGTTGGACAATGAGGTCTCTTTATAAAGGAAAAGCTGTGTGGAGGTGCCCAACCAGAAACGTAATATCAGCGTGGTTTGGGTCTGGATAACATTCACCAATATCCCTATAATTTTTTTAATTTGTCAGATTTCTTGCTTGGCATGTTGTTCATGTATCCCACTGGTAAGTGTTTTTACAGGTCCCCCTGTGCCCAATCGTTAGAGTGTGTGTGTGTATGTTTGCTAGCAGTTCATTTTACATGATGTGGAACAAAACATGCCATTGTAACTGTGACCAGGGTTCACCCTTCAGTGTGCAAACTGCACTGGCCTTAGAAAAAATGAATTCAATTCCAGCTGCCTCATTGCTGACATAAGGCATTATCGCTCTTGATAAGATATGATAGTAGGGCAGCAAGACTGATCCCAAGATTACAGAATTGGTGCTATTAGGAACCATTATTAAAGTTTAATTTACGCTGTCTTCCAAACGAAAGGAAATGCCAGGGGGAATCCAACTATGTGTGCAGAAACCTTAATTATAGATCAACAGTGGGGTTACTTTATTCAATGCGAAATGAATGATAAAACTAGGGAGATTAAATTGTAGTTGTACTGTGTAAAAACAATTCTCTCACAAATGTAAAGCACTAATGTTACACTTGGAAGATAATTTATTTGTCCGCTCTGTAAGGTAACAAAACTCATCGCCTAGAAACATGGGACCAAATACTGTGCAATTTCCATTGTTTGCAAGTGGAGTCACACTCCCTGATACCAACTATGAATATAGCCCCATAAAGTTAATCTTGTCTTAATTTATGAGTATAACATTCAGCATCTGCACTGTTTTTTCAGCAGTAAAAAATTTCTCTCGATGCACACCCTCTGTACCTCTCATTCATATTCACCCTTAGCCACTGCCATTTGTTCAAGTGGCCCCACCCAGATTGACACCTGAGTGTGCTTTAACCTCAGAATACTACCACAGGGACTTTAAATCCGATACTATACCCGCATGACAGGGAAGGAGGTTTAAAAAATAAAAATCACACACACACGTATACACGTCATTCAATACTGTGTTGGGGATAGTGGCATTCTAGAAATGGACAAAGCTTCAATGGGATCAATAGCTCTTTTCATACAAGACTATTCCTTATGTTCCTGCTCAGCTGCATATACTCTAAACCCTCAGACAGTATTCCCAAAGCTTTTTTAAAATTCACAAGGTAAATTGGAAAGTTGTATTGATTTTTAAGTTCTTTCATTTAAATTTATTATGAAGACACACATGCCTCTGGTTCCCTCTGTAGAGATGGGGACTGGCCTACTATACAGTACTAATGAACTACGCAAGCCATGAAAAGCTATAGGTTGTAATGTTTATAGCCATTATATGTTTAGGTTAACACAGGGCATTACAAGTATAAATGATTCATTCCAATAACCATATTAGTATCAATGACTGGAATCTATAAAGTCAATTGTCACAAGCTGGCAACAAGACGACACTACCACAGAAAGGTCTCTTCAACTTTAGAGCCATGTTTAAGGTACTCCTTTAAAAGAATAAGGCCATTGCTCCATATAGCTTTAAGGGAAGCCTGTGTCTTTAATTGGTGCTGTGATTTTTGCCAGAAGGAGATGATCCTGCATGAAGTCTACAGTAAAGTCTGTGTTTGCACTGCATGTGGACATATGGTGAGGTTTCCTGTATACTGTCCTCATCTGGATTATCATCCAGTTATGTGTGCATGCACACCACTTCGGCAATATTCCAGAAAACCAGCTCTAACTCTGAAAGGATGGAAGTCTCCACAGCATGTTCAAGCAAAGCTCCTCCAGTGGCATCCATTGACACACAGTCATCTGTGGACTAGAAATCACTAAATGGATTTTTTCTGCTCACTATCCCAACACGTCTCCTGATCCAAGCAGGAAATTAATTTGCCTTTGCTGGTCATTATGGGGTTTTTTTTCTGTTAAACATACGCAAGTCCTATAGTGTTTCCAGGCGTTTCCCTTTTTAGAGGTGCCAATGTCATTACACCTCAAAGAAGGTTGTTACAGATGTCTAAATGTAGGCTCAGCTGTTGCAGCAACCATGGAAACATGCAAGACATCTACAGAACCAAGTTGTCTTACCTACAACTGATCCCCTATTATACCTTCTTACTAAACCCTTAGCCCAGGTCTACCTACTTCGTATTAGAAGATACCACAATTACAATGCAATTGCATTACTCCTACATCTAAAATACACCTTGTGCCAAGGTGCATAGCATGAAAGTAGAGATATATACTGCAATTATGCTCTCATTATAACATTCGTACACCTCATACAGGTCAGGGTGACTTTGGTGCAAAAATGATTAAGCAGAGAGTTAGTATCTTTACATTTCATTAGTGTAAGACAAGGAAGGCTGGTCTTGTCCAATGCCATATCCATTGGGATTCAGGAGACCTTGGTTCAATTCTGAGCCCAGCCACAGACTTCCTGAGTGGCCC
The DNA here is from genome assembly GCF_002925995.2 of Terrapene triunguis. Lineage (NCBI taxonomy): Eukaryota > Metazoa > Chordata > Testudines > Emydidae > Terrapene > Terrapene triunguis. The sequence continues at coordinate 925,943 of NW_020664779.1, forward strand.
TGGGCAAGTCACTAGATCTACTATGTGCCTTAGTTCTCCACTTGTAACATGAGTGTGGTACTTCAGTACGTACAGGAGTGATAAGAGATTAAAATTCAGTACCGACTGCAACATGGTCATATGGTATGGTGACGAGCTCCATGTAAGTACACAGATATGTTGATCAGTGCACTTATACCTAAAATATATTTTGGGGGGGTGTTTGATATGAGTGATTATTAATTATTATTATTATAGGGGGGAGGGATAGCTCAGTGGTTTATTTTTGAGGGGAGGGATAGCTCAGTGGTTTGAGCATTGGCCTGCTAAACTCAGGGTTGTGAGTTCAGTCCTGAGGGGGCTATTTAGGGATCTTGGGTAAAAATCTGTCTGGGGGTTGGACTAGATGACCTCCTGAGGTCCCTTCCAACCCTGATATTCTATGATATTGTGGCAGGAGTCCCAGTCACAGCCTAGGACAATATTGTTTTAGGTGCTGTACAAAACACTATAACAAAAGGACAGTCCCTCCCACAAAGAGCTTACCATCTAAGTTCAAGGCAGGAGACAACAGAAGGATATAGACAGACAAATGGGGGAGCACAAGGAAACAATGAGACAGTGTTAGTCAGCATCACAGCAAGATTGTATTAGCAGGGCCAGGGAAGAGGATGTTGCAATAATCCAGGTGATGATGAGAGCCTAGGCAGGAATTTTAGCTGTGTGGATGGATAACAAAGGCTGGGTCTTCGAGATGTTACATAGAAAGAACTGGCAAGATTTAGACTATATGACGATCAAGAGGGAGGGCTGAGTTGAAGATGATGGCCACATTACAGGTAGGGTTGCCAACTCTGACTGAAGCTATTCTGGGAGACTTTTTTCCCCCCACATGACATAATGACATTTTCTTAAAATATCCTATTAAAATCTCCTGGATTGCTTTCAATGGTCACCAGGAAATCGATGACGATTCTGGGAGACTCCAGGCCAATCCTGGAGGCTTGGCAACCCTAGTTACAGGCCACATTGGCAGGGAGAATAGTGAAGTTGTCCACAGTGATTGGAAAAGGAAAGAGGGAGAAAAGTCATTAAGCACTGTGTTTTGGCCATGCTGAGCGTACACCAACACCTGGTCATCCATAAGGGAATGCCAGAGAGACAGGCTGAGATTTGGTTTGGTCTGGAACAGAGAGGCAGATCTGAGTATCATCAATATCTTAGTGCAAACAAGCTCCCTATAGTTTTTACTGAAAGATAGATAGGTCAAGTCAACACTGTAGCTCCCACCCATGGTAAAATTACAATCCCTTGTCTGCTGTAGGACTTTACAGAAGGATAACTAACACGCAGCGGTTATCCTGCAGTAAAAAAAAAAAAAAAAAAAAAAAACAACCACCCACCTTTTTTTTAAAGCAGTGAAGACAAAGTCATACAGAACAGTAGGTGAATTTGGGGTTGTGGATGAAGATTACCCAGAGACAGGATGTAAAGGGAGAAAAAAAAGGGACCTATAAAGGATTCGAGGAAGGGGAAGCCAAAACAAACTAACAAAACAAATATGTCTCCTTTTAGATGGTCTTAAAGTTCAGAAGGCCCTTCTCTTGGATCCCCTCCCCCCAAACTTGGAGTCAGCAAACAAAGCCAAGCTGTGGTCAGGATAGTTCCCTGGAGCCTGAGACAGACCACAGCCCATAGCAGCCTGCATGGCTTCTTGTTCCCTCTCCTGCTCAGTTTGCTCTTCCTGTTTATTAGCTAGTCCAAGGGTGGAGCTGGATGCTTGACTAAGCACAGGTTTGCTTGGGCTGCAAGCTCCATACTGTTCCCTAAAGGGATAGAACACCCCACCAGAGAGACCAAGGATAGAGCCCCCTGGGAACTACACAAAGTTGGAGGTGGGAGGAAGAGGATGCTCCAAAAAAACACATTGAAGGAGTGAGGCAGAGAAATGTTGCTGGGCTTTACAAACTACTTGTAAGCCTCTCTATGTTGGTGCCCCCTCCCCCAGATTTACAGCTTGGGTTCCCTCCAGTGAAACAGTATTTTCAAGCCACTATTGAAATGCAGCAATAAACATAGTCACAACATGCAATTTTCCAGTCGATTTTCCATCTTCATCTGTGAAACGGCTCTACCACAAACAGTGACTCAAGAAGCCTCAGTGTTTTCTGCTGCTCTTTCATTGTGTCTGGTTTATATTCTTATATATTTTTAAATCCCTGTCATCCATTCTACACTTCACCTCACATAGGAGTCTCAGCAAGAGATTTCCTCCATAATTCACAGGCAATACGTTCACAGCAATAAGCAGATAACTATTCTCCGTCTCAAAAACCAGATCTATTGCCTCCCTTACAGTACACCAGGCTCACAGGGCAGTTTCCAACAACCTCACAATCAAGACTCTACTGTATAGTTTTTGCACAACATGAAACATGTTGAATTGTAATTAGCAATATAAACAAGAACTTTGAAAACTGTATTATGCAAATACTGGGATAGACTGCAAAAATCACAACTGCACATTCACTTTCTGAGCAATTCCTCAAACTCTTAAAACTTGCTTTCTCATTCTTTCACTTTTTAAAAAGCAATTTTCCTCTTTTCTGAAAAGAGATTATTAAATTAGAATGAGATTAACATTTCCTCTCCCTGCAATCAAGTTCTTTGGGACTCGGAAGCAGAAATTTGCTTGATGGAACTGAGCAATTCAGTTACTTGATTAAAAAGACTAGACTGCTGACAAATAGGGGCACCAAAGATCTTATATTGAAGCTTTCATGTGCTAGCCCTTTAACTTCAAGACAGCATTCAATAAGGATTGTGAATTAATTGATCAAAATGAACTGCACAGTTGGGCTAGAGATGGCTAACCTAATTAAGGTGGGAGTGTTTATTTAAAAAAACCAGAAATGATGTCCAACATATCCTCCCCATCTTCAAAACTATTTCAGTGGTTTACATGAGGAGAGCTTCAAAGAAAATGCTTAACCCAAACCATTCTAGATCATGAAATAAAGCCAGCAATTACTGAAAAATAAATACAGATGCAATGGCGCCAAAATGAGGACCTCGCTACAAAGCGATTTTTTGGCAATTCTCCCTTTGCTGGTCTAGTCCCAGTGCAATTATACCAACAGCATCACAAACTGGCCTCAGACATTTCTACCACCATGTCATCTAAATCTGCTTCGAGGATGCTGTAATAAAAATGCCTGTGTCCAATCCTCGCTAGTCTAGACCACTGTTGTTAATCCATACCAAGCAGTACTGCACTGGTGCTAGCCCAACACTGGAGAATTAACTAAAATTCTCAGTACAGCCTGGGTCAAATACAGAACATAAGAACGGCCGTACTGGATCAGACCAAAGGTCCATCTAGCCCAGTATCCTGTCTACCGACAGTGGCCAATGCCAGTTGCCCCAGAGGGAGTGAACCTAACAGGTAATGATCAAGTGATCTGCCATCCATCTCCACCCTCTGACAAACAGAGGCTAGGGACACCATTCCTTACCCATCCTGGCTAATAGCCATTAATGGACTTAACCTCCATGAATTTATCCAGTTCTCTTTTAAACGCTGTTATAGTCCTAGCCTTCACAACCTCCTCAGGCAAGGAGTTCCACAAGTTGACTGTGTGCTGTGTGAAGAACTACTTCCTTTTATTTGTTTTAAACTAGTTCAGATGTAATTCAGTTAACTTCAGTGGAATTCCACTACAAATGTATGTGGCCCACTGTATTTACCCTTAAATTGGAGCTCCTTAGTTAATACCAAAAGGCGTGGACATATCACCAAAACAAAGTGCACATTGGAATGCCATTAACAGCCAAGAACAAACTCTGTAATTTTAAAATCGGGGAAAGTTCAGCTTTTGATAGTGGTATGTGGGTAATGCAGAACATGGACCCAAACCTGCCACAAGTTGCACAAAGACAGGAAGGAGGAAGAGGATTTATGGACCCTCTTGCCCCTACTTCCCAAAACCACCCACTCAGCAACAGCCCTAGTGTAAATCACAGCAGAAAATATTTGACAGCTCCCTACTGGTTCCAGTTGGCAAATAGGTGTTGGAACAGAGATGAAATTATAACAGGGTAACCAGTTACTTAGGTTACTGGATTTCCAGGTGAAGCCAACTGAAACCAAAGGAAGGAGCCCATCGGGTGCTTCCACCAAGGTGGGCATTTAGCACTCAAGAAAGGGATAGGAGGGTGATCTGGCTATGCTATCTGGATACTCCAAAGTATAAAGGAGGCATGGTTTTCTGGCTAAGGGGTGTGGTCTTTCTGGTTAGCGTATATAGTCCATGAACAAGACTACACACCGATGGCCACTATATCCTCCCCACTTTCAAAACTATTTTAGTGGTTTACATGAGGAGAGCTTGAGCGAAAAGGCTCAACATCATGGTATAGAATACTTTGGGTTGAAGTAAAGCCAGTGATTACAGAAAAATAAATAAATACAGATGCAATGGCACCAAGATGAGGACGTGGCTACTAAGTGAATTTTAAGCTATTCTCCCACTGTGGGTCTAGACCTAGTACACCCACCACCACACCTTTTTCCCTCCTCTCTTGTGCCCTGTCCTAGAGCCTCAAGATGTATTTAGTGCACAGCAGCAACACTCCATTTCCTAAGGCACCACCTCTCCCCAAACACACATATGCACACCTAAAAGGCTCAGCAAAGAGGTTCACAATCTCACCCTACAATACATATTGAGAGTTACCCCAGAAGCTGAGCCAAGTCTTCTGAAGTCCAAATAAATCCATAAAAAACAAAGAACAGGCACTTGGGAATTCGTTCCATCGAGCGACACTAGTGCGGTCCTGCCTAATCACCAGAACCACAAAATACAACTGTTTGGCCATTCAAAATTCATTTTAATTGGATATAATCCACGTACCCAACATTTTAAAGTTGGGCTTTTCCACTCCTCTTCACCTCCTTGTTCTTTGACTAAGGAGCAACAGTCTGGCAGGGTCATGCTATTTATTGTGACTGGAAGATTTTTAGCTTTATATAGAAGCACCATCCCTCCTGAGAATGATCACTTTTTAAAAAATAAGCCTGGCTGTAGTATATCCCCAGTGCTATAGTCCACATAATGTTTGACATTTTATTTACTTTAGTTAATGTAAAGAGCTTTTTGTTCCACAACTTACAGGAGCTTGTTGCCACCACCACGTGTAACCCATACCTGCTTGGTGTGGCACTCTGTCCCCCTCTAGTGGCACCTAGAGCATCTAGAGATCAATGAGTCTGCTACAGTCATGGCAGCTCATGTAGTAGAGGCTGATGCATGTAGCTCCAGAGGTCCCAGGCCGGATCCTGCCTGCCGACAACCAGATCTGTCACTGTTACAAGTAGGGATTCATCCGGGATATGGACTGGGAAGTCTCTGAAGCTTGGGATATGCTTCCTTAAGCTAGGGGAAATGCGTAACCCATGCTTGCTTGGTGTGGTGCTCTGTCCCCCTTTAGTGGCACCTAGACCATCTAGAGACTGATGATTCTGCTACAAGCTTCGCTAAAATCCGGGTGGCTTTTAGTTCACACAGTAGAGGCTCATGCACTTAGTTCCAGAGACCCCAGGTTCAATTCTGCTTGCTGACGATTGGGGTCTGTCAGCATTACACAAGCATAGGGCACTACACAATTAACACATCCTTCTGTTACAGAAAGAAAGATTTCTGTCAGGGAAAGTCTAAACAAATGGACACTGTCACAGAGCTATTATTGTGTATAACACAACAACAATACCCACATAGATGTTAATTCAACACAGGCATCTCACCCTTAAGGAATCAGGGCTTATGAACTTATGAGTTTTGTGAAGTTTCAAAAGAATCCACGTGCTATACACCCTGAGGTCCTTCATGGGCTTTTATCTTTCCCTCATAATTTGCAGCTCTCCAGAGTAAACTGTTGTGTAAAGAAAACATTGATTTGGAAGCAAACTGACTTGACTTTATATTAATCAGCAAAGTTCAGAGACTGCAGAACAGATCTTCAGAAATACACTTGCGGAATGAAATGTCAGGACAAGAAGGAGGGGGAAAACACCTCTTGTCACTTTACAAACAAAAAGCCTTTAGGGGAGACCTTTTTTCAAGTTTTATTATCCAATTTACTGCAGACACAGCAACAGATTGGGTAGAAACTAGAAATAAAGGCTCTGAGATTTGTTCCAACAGCTGCCAAGTACAGCAAGATGAATGAATGTAGGAGCTATAGTCCATTCCTGATGTATATAATAGCTGCTAAGTCATCAGGGATGGCCTGACTTGACAGCAGAGGGGTGGAGAGGACTTAGCTACTACTTCCTGCCCCCCCCCCAACTCCCTATTTCCCCATTCTGGATCTCATGATGCCAGCCTCCCAACCCTGTACACCAATCCCATCCTTCCTCAATCCAGACTCCAAAGAGTACTTTAATACAAAGGACTTTGATGGTAACGTTCTTCTCCAATTCTTCAGGTCTGGTTCAACAGGCCCAAGATACTTGCACCAACTGATTCTCTTCTTCCGCATCCCAGAGTTTGAGACAGTGGATATTCTTCTTCCCTCCTGAAGTTGGGGTTTTCAGCAGCAAACGTATCCCCTCATTCACAGGCCCCGATCAGTACCACTCTCCTCTGTCACTCTCCTTGCATCCTTGTTGGTTCCAATCTCCAGCTCCCCACTATGGTGCTCTGAGTGGGGATGCAGCCAGAAACGGGAGCAGTGTAAAAATCATAGAAATGTTGGGATGGAAGGGACCTCGGAAAGTCATCAAGTCCAGCCCTCTGCACTGAAGCAGGACAAAGTAAACGTAGACCATCCCTGACAGGTGTTTGTCCAACCTGTTCTTAAATGCCTCCATTGATGGGGATTCCACAACTTCCTTTTGAAGCCTATTCTAGAGTTTAACTCCCCGTATAGTTAGAAACTTTTCCCCAATATCTAAAGCTAAAACTCCCTTGAGGCAGATTAAACCAATTACTACTTGTCCTATTCCCAGTGGACATGGAGGAGAATTGATCAGAGTCCTCTTTATAAGAAGAAGAAGGCAACAAGATGCTACCACTATTCAGACACCAGAAAAGCTGTGTCTGTAAAAAAAATTATTTTTTAAATCACACCCTTAACCAACATCACTATAAGTGTTAAGTGTAGAAATGGCCTGCACATGGGTGGTAGCAAGGGTTGATGGAGAGGTTCCCATCTCAGAAGGTGCTGAGGACATAGCCATAGAGGTTGGTAATGAGGCTTGGTTTCTTTTCCTTTTCTGAGTAGGTCAAAACATCTTTTTAGAATCAGGAAAAAGGTTTAATGGGGAGTTGGTAAATTCTGGGGTGCTAGCAGGTCACTGTGCTGCTGGTAGCAGTGACAGCAGTGTCAACGCTCACTAATGTGATACTGATGATTCAGTATCGTGCCATGCTGAGCTGTTTAAAGTTGCCCAGAGAGCCTATAAAAAAACTCTAAGTCCAAAGGGATAGACTGATAGATTCCCAGGCCAGAAGGGACCGCTGTGATCATCTAGTTTGCCCTCCTGTATAACACAGGCCATAGGACTCCTCCAAAATAATTCCTAGAAATCTATCTTGATTTAAAAATTGCTAGTGATGGAGAATCCACCATGACCCTTTGGTAAATTGTTCCAATGGTTAATTACCCTCACTGTTAAAAATGTACACCTTATCTACAGCCTGATTTTGTCTGTGTTCAACTTCCAGCCATTGGATCATGTTATACCTTGGTCTGCTAGATGGAAAAGCCCATTATCAAATATTTGTTCCCTGATAGGTACTTATAGGCTGTCATCAAGTCACCCCTTAACCTTCTCTTTGTTAAACTAAATAGATTGAGCTCCTTGAGTCTGGCACTATGAGGCATGTTTTCTAATCTTTCAGCTACCCTTGTGGCTCGTCTCTGAACCCTTTCCAAATTATCAACATCCTTCTTGAATTGTGGACAGAGTATCCCAGCAGTCTCACCAGTGCCAAATAGAGATAAAACAACCTCTCTACTCCTACTCGAGAGTCTTCTTGTTTATGCATCCAAGGATCTCATTAGTCCTTTTGGCCATAGTGGTAGCCCCACCCTTGTCCCATCAAATCATCCAATTAAAACCAAGCTGTCTATACTGTGTATATAAACATTCTGATTTGTTGTAACAACTACGTAAGGTCACCACCAAGGGTTGATGCATAGCTCACTAGAGTCTATGGAAAGACTCCCATTGACTTCAATGGGCTTTGGATCAGATCCCAGAGTCATTAAGAAAACCCTAATTCAAGGTTCTTTGTTGTGTACTTTCTTTTAACTGACATTTTAAAACACCAATTTACTGGTGAAAGTGACCTCATCTCCACTTTAAACAATGTAACATTTGAATCCAGACGGATAGGATTGAACGCAACACTTCTTCCTAACCTGTCGGAACAGAAGCAGCCAAAGCAGGGACCTCTGGACATTCCAGTCAAAACTACAGACTGTTCTGCGATTTTTTCTGTCCTGCATTGGTGGGCTGTTTGCTGCAGTTCTCCGCTTCCCCTATACTTCCCTTACAGACTCCTCACCAGTGTCACACCTGCCCTGCTCCGTTCCCCTCCCCTCTCCTCCCTTCCCTTTTCTTGCCATTCAGCTGATCCTCCTCCTAAGGAACCCTCCCTGTCACCCACCCCCAAATAATCATGGAAATAACATGACCTTTGCTGCCATCATGCTGTTCATTCTGCTTGTGTATTCAATTCCTTGCCCCACCCTAGTCCATGACTAGGTCCCCTGGGCACTACATGAATACAAATAATAATAATAATCATGCCCTCTCCTACTCTGAGAACAATGACACTCAGCAGTAGCTTGGTTCCCCCCCCCCTCTACTCCATGCAGAAATCTGCCTTTTCAAACAATAAGCAAGGATGCTTCCTAACCTCAAATGTTGTTTACCACTGTGGGCACACGGCTTTACTGTCAGCTAGACAAATCATACTGTACTTTAAGAAGGACAGACTAAATGTGCACATTACATGATTTAAGCTGCCATCCTAAACATCCTGTATTCATTTGGCTGGCAGTCTGGAAAATGCCAAGGTTCTAAAGGTTATTAAAAATCTATGGTGGATTACAATGTAAATGGGAAAGTTTGCAGTCACAATAACAGGTTCAATTCTAAAGAGGAGGAAATGGAGGACATGATTAAAAAATAAAAAATAAATCACACACAAAAGACCTGACTGACCCTTTGTGCTATTAACAAAAGAACCACCTTTCTCACCCCCTCCCTGCAAGGAGGAAAAAAAAAAAAAAAACCTCACAGCAAAAGAAAAATGAAAGGGAAAGAGAAATTAAGTTATTGGGCTTTGCCAGCGATATAATACAGAACCATTTTTTAGTCTAGAAAGAGGCATTGCTTTTTACCTAAATTGACTGTCTTCTTATAGTTCTTTAGAGTATTGTACTCAGAACGGATGTTTAATACATCTGAGATCAGCACTGAAAGTAAATAATGTGTGTGAGACAAATGGCTCTAAATCTCTTCATAAATAGTAGATTATTCCACAGCTGCTACTATATATCCTGAAAGTGTGTCCTCATTGCTATGAAATATTGGTAGCTATCATTCCTTCCCAGCACGCAGTTTCTCCAAAACAGAAATTAAAAGGGACATTATCAGACAGCGCAGGCCCAATCTTTCAGCTTTTTTTAAATAATTAAAAATATAATTCAAAGTTTTTAAGATGAAAGGATGTCTTGTGCTGTTGGACCTGGAGTTGGACTCAGACCTGAATTCCAGTTCCTGGCTCTGCCACATACTCTGTGTGGCCTTGGGCAAGTTACTGAACCGCTCTGTGCCTCAGTTTCCCCATCAGTAAAATAGGGATAATAGCACTGCTCTACTTCACAGGGGTTCTGTCAGGGTAACTATGTTAATGTTTGAGTCATTCAAATACACTGGTGCCCTGGGCCACAGATATGCCTATGTAAGCAGAGTCTGAATGAGCTCTCCTCTGACATCTAGTGATGAACTGGGGGAAAGACTTCAGGACCAAACAATATTTGCATAAACATATCATCTACTCTGCTTATGTGTTCAGCAGATGGAGATGCTTTGCCAAAGTGATCAATTTTGGCTGGTGTTGGGTTACAATTCACTTAAGCATTGAGTGCTGGGGTAATGAAATGTTATCGTTATTGTATGATTAAAGGGCAGCAGAATTGTACTTTGCCTGCCTTGAGTTAAGGGGTCACCATAAACCATACCCCACTTGGTAAGCAGGGGGTAGAGATGCCAAACCCCAATGAAAGTGAGAGGGTGGCATGAGTCCTGCTTAAAAAGAGTCGCAGACACCATTTGACCTTCCCTTCTTCAGTATTTAAAGACAGGGCTGATTGGACTCAATTGAGAGTCCTGGTTTCTGTTCAGTGATTACTAGAGCTGAAATCACTGATGAGCAAATCTATGGGCTAAGCCTTAGAACAGGTGCAGGAACAGTGCTGAAGTGAAAGACAACACAGAGACAGCACTTGCAGTGAGGTACCCCACTACCCAGTGAAATCACTAAGCGCTGGGCTAAGTGGTGGAAATCCAGAACACAACGTTGCGGACAGGGCAGTGAGTGGAAAGCAGCAGCAGTGACAGCAGCACAGCTGACTGGTGGCAGAGATAACCGTGCCAGAGGTGGCAGTGAGCAGAAAGTGGTAGCAGAGAAAACAGCAGCAGCAGTGAGCCAGTTCCAGAGGTGGCAGTGGCAGCAGCAGCAAAGTTGCTGAATGGCCTGCCTACCCCCTGACTTTCAGGGGTGGGAGGTGAACCCATGTGAACGCACCTCTGAACTCTGGGTCTTCACTGACCAAGGGACAACCAAGGGGTGCAAAGGATGGAAAGGGGGAGTGGTGTGTTATAAGGACTTTCATTGGACTTTCACACCACAAGGTGGGAAACCGAGGCAAAGGACACCGCCCAGCATCCTATGAAATGGGTGTTTGCTTAGTCACCTGCTTTGAGTCGCGGTTGTGGTGTTTCCCCGAATTAATGCTGGGTTCCTTTTCCTTTTTAATAAAGGTTTTCTTTTGTTATACACCAGACTCAGGGCTTGCAAGTGGGGAGGTATTGCCTTTTAGAGGTGCCTGGGGTGGTGGTTAAATCTTCCCAGATTACTGGGTCGGGGCTCGAGTTGGTTCTGTTTTGTATAGTGAAGAGGAACCCGGAGACAGGGCCGGCTCCAGGCACCAGCTTACCAAGCAGGTGCTTGGGGTAGCCACTTCGGAGAGGGGCGGCACGTCCAGCTGTTCGGCGGCAATTCGGCGGACGGTCCCTCACTCCCGCTCAGAGCGAAGGACCTCCCACCGAATTGCTGCCGCAGATCGCGATCGCGGCTTTTTTGTTTTTGTTTTGTTTGGCTGTTTGGGGCGGCAAAAACCCTGGAGCCGGCCCTGCCTGGAGATATTGAACCCAGACCTTGTTGCTGCCAGCACCACCTGGCAGAAGGGTTATAACTCTAGAGACAGGAGCAACACCTACAGGTTGTTTGTGACAAATAACAGTTGGTGGGATTCTGACAAAGGAGATTCCTCCTTTTCAACCTTCCTCACTTTTCTTTCTGCTTCAACCCTTGCAAATGGCTCTTTACTTCCTTAGGGCTAAACCCTGCCCCTAGCATGCAGCCCACATAAATAGGCCGTGGAGGGGGTAGGAGTCCTTCAGGAGCCAAACTACTCCGCTGGAGCCACTCTGCAACAACTCCACAGCCTCAGAGCCTCCCTCACCCTGGGACGTGTTGGTGCTTCTCTTGCTGCTCATTCCTGTCTAGAGAAATAGCAGCAGAGAAAAACTGAGAAGATTCTCATTGGTTTCACTGATGCTAAATAGCGACTGGTGCAAATGCTTGGAGTTTTGTATTGTTCAGCCGCAGGGTGGGGTGCTAGACCACAAAGTCTCTCTCCACCGCTTCACTCCCTGGCCATCACCCACAGAGCACTTCCAGCAGCAGTGAACGACTCTTGGCCATTTTCACATCTGCTTCCCAGAACTATGGGGGAGCAAGGAACCGAGATGCGTCTTCTCACTTTCCCTCAGCAGTTGCTTCTGAAAAGGTACAAGCAGCAGCAGAGGCTTCAAGGCCAACTGCCACAAAGAGGATGGGAACAGACCAATAAATACACCAAGGTGATGGGCATGTAAACTAAGAGAGAGAAGAAGCTTCCCCCTTTTCTAGAAGTCAGGTGGGGATGGGGAAAGGGAAGAGAGTGTCTCGACCCCAGCAGAAGTCAGGGCCAGAGAAGTTCATTCCCTACAGCAGCCAGGCAAAGGATGGAGAGCTTCCTCCTCCCGACAGCCATGAGCCAAGGAGCAGGGAGAGAATCTAGTTTAATCAAGACACCATAACACGTGGAAATCTCTATCAGGACTCAAGGACAGCAGCCCCCCTAACAGCTGAAGGCAGGTGTCACTTGGATTCTCCCCAGATGCTGCCCTTAGGCCTTGATGAAGAGGGTATTTTCCCTTGCATCCCACTGAGGCCCCACTTTTCTCTAATATTTTCAATCAGTCTCCAGCTAAAGGTTTAGTCCTCTGGCTAGTACGGGTCTTGTAAATGCTTCGAGTCTCGCCCTGCCATCTTTGTGCAATGCCATGTCTCTGAATGGGCATCAGGGATTCACCCTTGGAGCCTCTATTGCCCGAGCTAAAAGACTCAGGGCAAGTCTACATTTAAAATGCTGCACAGGTGCAGCTGCCCCGCTGTAACACTACTACACCAACGGGAGGGCTTCTCCCGTCGGCGTAGTTAACCCACCTCCGCGAGAGGCGGTAGCTATGTTGGTGGAAGAAGCCCTCCCATCGACATAGTGCTGTCTACACCAGAAGTTAGGTCAGTATAACTGCGTCACTCCGTGGTGTGGAAAATCCACACCCCTGAGCAACATAGTTATACAAATGTACATTTATAGTGTAGACCTGGCCTCAGCTCGGTCAGCCACAGCTGTAGCAGGCTCAACCACCTCTACAAGTAACCCAGCCACACTAGAGTGAGACAGTGTGCCATACCAAGTGGGCATGGCTTAGTTACATTTCCAACCCAAACACAACAGCAGTTTCCTACTGCATATAAGCCAGAGAGTGAGCTTGATTCAGACCGGATCAATGAAATATAAGAAAACATAAAAAATAATGAGAGACTTAAAAATTCTTTCAGTCTTAATCTAGAATACCATCAGTAACACAAGTAAGGGAAAAAATAAAACTGTTCCATTTTTTAAAATTATTAGCAGCAAGAGTTTTGCAGAACTAGCCATTTAACGAATGCTAGAAATCAGATCCTTTTCTCTCTTCATGAAAAGCAATAGGAATATAAAAAAAAGCAGTTACTGATCTTTATAAACAAAATAAATCCACTTAAAAAGGACACAAACTTTGAGTTAGGAAATTAAGGTTAGAAACATTTCAAAACGCTCTCTTCATATTTTTTATTTTCACACCTAACAAGAAATAAATGGCATAGTACAACTCACATTATCACCTGAAACTACGTCATATAGAATAGCTTTCTATTCATCTAATTCCCTTCCTGTCCTTTTTCGTGGTTTGTGTGCAATGTACCAGTCTTGGCAGAATTATTATGTCAGATCTTGCACCCCTTCAGCACCCAAAATATGCATGAACTTCAGTAGGAGTTTTCAATGCACAAGGAATACAGAATCAGACCCTAAATGTGATGCCATAGACTTTCAGACTTTAAGGCCAGAAGGGACCATCATGATCATCTAGTCTGACCTCCTGCACATTGCAGGCCACAGAATCTCACCACCCACTCCTGTAATAGACCCATAACTTCTGGCTGAGTAACTGAAGTCCTCAATTCTTGATTTAAATACTTCAAGTTACAGAGAATTCACCATTTACTCTAGTTCAAACCTGCAAGTGACCCATCCCCCATGATGCAGAGGAAGCCAAAAAAACCTCCAGGGTCTCTGCCAAATCTGACCTGGGAGAAAATTCCTTCTCAACCCCAAATATGGTGATCAGCTAGATGCTGAGCATGTGGGTGAGACCCACAGCCAGACACCTGGGAAAGAATACCTCTTTCAGAGAAACAAGTTGAAACCGATAGAGACTGTGCGCTGTATAGTTCAGCAGGTGTAAACTGGTTTAACTCCAGTGACTTCAATGGAGCTATCCGTTTACACCAGCTGGAGATCTGGTGCTAAATAGGAAACAGCAGTAACAAACGTACATACTAAACTCAGTCCACATATGAAACTAGAGAGATATATACAGAGTATAAGATAGCATTATTTCTGTAGCACTTACCATCGGCAAAGTGCTCTACGTACATTCCATTAGCTACTCGATCCTCAAACTTTGCAGTGAGATGAAATTATCAGGAGCCTCTTACAAATAAGGAAACAGAGGCAAAGAGATTTGCCCAAGGCATTCAGAGACTCAATGTCAATGCCAGGTTAAGGATTATGGAGTTGTAGGCTCCTAGAGTGAAATCTGGATCCCAGTAAAGTCTATGGAAGTTTTGCCATTGACTTAAATGAGGCCAGGATTTTACCCCTAGTCTTAATCTTTCCTTTATACTAGTGGCTTTCAACCCTTTTCATACCATGAACCCATATTAGAACAGAAAAATGTTCTGAACCTCCCAGCCAAGTACCCATTAAGAAAGGGAAGGGAGTTCATTAATTAATGAACATAAAGCACTTTGAAGTCAATGGGACTGTTCGGGTGCTTAGAGTCATGCACGTGACTGTGTTTTGCTGGATCAGTGCCTAAGGGTATGTCTACACTACGAAATTAGGTCGATTTAATAGAAGTCGATTTTTTAGAAATTGATTAGATACAGTCGATTGTGTGTGTCCCCACTAAGCGCATTAAGTCGGCAGTGTGCGTCCACAGTACCAAAGCTAGCGTCAACTTTTGGAGCGTTGCACTGTGGTAGCTATCCCACAGTTCCCGCAGTCTCCGCCGCCCATTGGAATTCTGGGTTGAGCTCCCAGTGCCTGATGGGGCAAAAACATTGTTGCGGGTGGTTCTGGGTACATGTCGTCAGGCCCCCCTCCCTCCCTCCGTGAAAGCAACGGCAAAAAATTGTTTCTCGCCTTTTTTCCTGAGTTACCCATGCAGACGACATACCACGGGCAAGCATGGAGCCCGCTCAGCTCACTGTCACCCTATGTCTCCTGGGTGCTGCTAGCAGACGTGGTACTGCAGTGCTACACAGCAGCATCCCCTTGCCTTGCCTTGCCTTGCCGACGGCAGACGGTACAATATGACTGCTAGCCATCATTGTCGTCCTGTGGGTGCTCCTGGCCAGCCTCGGTGAGGTCGGTCGGGGGCACCTGGACAAAAATGGGAATGACTCCAGGTCATTCTCTTCTTTAAGTTTCGTCTAATGGAGATCAGTCCTGCCTGGAATATCATGCCAGCTGGAGGCTTCTGCCTCAGGCTGCTCTCCCAGCTGGCAGCACCGCGCGGTCGCACCTACCCCAGCCTACCCCTTGCTCCCATGGCTCATGAAGCCTGGACAGTAGTAAGGAGCAGTTCAACTATAGGCTGAGCAAGTGCAGAATGGTGGTAGAATGTGCCTTTGGACATTTACAAGCTCGCAGGTGCAGTTTACTGACTCAGTTAGACCTCAGCGAAACCAATATTCCCATTGTTATTACTGCTTGCTGTGTGCTCCACAATATCTGTGAGAGTAAGGGGGAGACATTTATGGCAGGGTGCGAGGTTGAAGCAAATCGCCTGGCTGCTGATTACGTGCAGCCAGACAGCAGGGCGGTTAGAAGAGCACAGCAGGGCGCGCTGTGCCTCAGAGAAGCTTTGAAAACCAGTTTCATCACTGTCCAGGCTATGGTGTGAAAGTTCTGTTTGTTTCTCCTTGACGAAAACCCGCCCCCTTGGTTCACTCTACTTCCCTGTAAGCCAACCGCCCTCCCCTCCCCCCTTTGATCTCCACTTGCAGAGGCAATAAAGTCATTGTTGTTTCAAATTCATGCATTCTTTATTAATTCGTCACACAAATGGGGGGATAACTGCCAAGGTAGCCCAGGAGGGATGGGGAGGAGGGAAGCACAGGGGTGGGGTAGTTGTAGGGGCACCCCCTAGAATGGCATGCAGCTCATCATAGAAGCAGCATGTCTGGGGCTCTGACTCGGAGCGGCCGTTTGCCTCTCTGGTTCTTCGGTAGGCTTCACGCGCCACTGCTGCGGGTCCCTGTTATAACTGCTGTCCTTCATGCCCTTGGAGATTTTTTCAAATATTTCGGCATTTTGTCTTTTGGAACAGAGTTCAGATAGCATGGATTCGTCTCCCCATACAGCAATCGGATGCAGTACCTCCCGTTTGGTCCATGCTGGAGCTCTTTTGCGATTCTGGGACTCCATGGTCACCTGTGCTGATGAGCTCTGCATGGTCACCTGTGCTGATCAGCGCATTACGCTGGCCAAACAGGAAATGAAATTCAAAAGTTCGCGGAGCTTTTCCTGTCTACTGGCCAGTGCATCTGAGGGCATGTCTTCACTACCCACCGATCCGGCGGGTAGCAATCGGTCTATCGGGGATCGACTTACCGCGTCTAGTGAAGACGCGGTAAAATCGATCCCTGATCGCTCTGCCGTCGACTCCGGAAATCCACCTCGGCAAGAGGCGGCAGCGGAGTCGGCGGCAGCGGTCGACTTTCCCGCGTCCTCACCGCCAGGTAAGCCGACCTAAGATACGCAACTTCAGCTACGGTATTCACGTAGCTGAAGTTGCGTATCTTAGGTCGGACCCCCGCTGTAGTGTAGACCCAGCCTTAGTTGAGAGCTCTGTCCAGAGCGGTCACAATGGAGCACTCTGGGATACCTCCCGGAGGCCAACACCATCTAATTGCATCTACACTACCTCAAATTCGACCCAGCAGGGTCGATTTCAGCACTAATCCCCTCGTCGGGGAGGAGTACAGAAATCGATTTTAAGAGCCCTTTAAGTCGACAAAAATGCCTTCGTCATGTGGACGGGTGCAGAGTTAAATCGATCTAACACTGCTAAATTTGACCTAAACTCGTAGTGTAGACCAGGGCTATGACTTTCCTGCAAAATATAACTAGGGGGAAGGAAATTATCTACATGCTGTTTAGTACCAAGCAATAACGTGTGGAGTAGATGATGTGAACATTGAGCATAAGGTAATGTACTCAGCAGGATACTCTTGCACCAGACCATATCTTAATACACCACAGACTGCATGTCAGCTAGAGCTGCCTTAGACAGCCCTAACTGATGCTTAGCATCAACATTCCTCCATCTGGAAGTGCCCCGAGGAGCACAGAGACCAACCCTTACCAGTGGGTGTGTGCTCTTCTCTCACTGCAAGGGTCTCAACTGCATGTGCTGTACACTTGCATACGCCCTTTCACCCCTTTGCATTAGAGGGCATTTATCATGTGTAGGTAGCTATGTAGCTGGCACACCAAGATACCTGCAGCTTGTGGCTCTCAGCAAAGGATTTTGTTGTGAGAAACAAAGTGAGTGTAACTAACTGCCCTGCATGCAGATCACAGCAATACCTTTTACATCTCCTTTTCACAGAGGTCAGCTCCTATATTTTAACCCATATATGGCAGCATAAGGTCTTAAGAAGGGTGTGACTTGACCCTTAACTTAGCAAAACGCCTTTAGGTGTACACTAACTTTGCCTCCAAATAGAGGCATGTGATCTAACTTCCACCTTATTTGTTCTCACTGAAATCTGATCTGGTTATCATTATTAGTACAGATATATTTGCCCACTTACAGTAATTATATCTGCTTTAAAAACCTATTATAGTTCTTCATTACCAGGTCACATAATAATCCGCTTACAGCCATTTAATTTCTAGTCTAACTTATACCATCACTGAGCCAAGAAAACCATGATCGATAAAAGGATTCTTTTAAACTCAACTTTCCTGGCAACAGCTTCTGGGACAATTTTAGGGCAACTCTCTCCTTAATCTTCTCACATCTTTCTAAAGCCACTGGACACTGACCCTGCAGCAGATCCTTTGGTTAGTCTGTCAACACACATTGTGACACGCTGTGTTTTAAAGGTGTAGCTCAGATATTTTGTGGTGGAATTAATATGAACCTTTCACTGCACCCATCTTCTTTCCGTCTTGCTTTACCTGCAAGATCAGTGAACGCATTTACAGCTGATCAAATCCTGAAAATTCTCTCCTAGCCATTTCACTCAGAAATAGAACTAGTGCCTTTCACAGAATTAATACCCAGGCCTGATAGTGTCATAGCCAGGAGTTAGGAGTGTATAAAACAGCATTAAAGAATTATTCATCTGCTAAATGGGTTATTAAGTACAACTACCTCCACAATAAAGCATTACCAAGGTGTTAAAAGTGCAATGTAATTTCATTCCAACAGATGCTTATTAAATAGACTGTCCAGTAACTGTTTATGCACAATGATGTGTGTTACATCTAAGAAGGTAATAAAAACCCAAAATCAATATGAACCAGTATTTTAGGCAACCTATAAAGCTGTTTGCTACAGTGCGCATATTGCAATGGCATCATTGTCACCTGTATCAATCATGCTTTCTCTTTGAACAGAAATTCCCTGTGGCACAGACTTTGCCAGTCTGAAAGAGGTTGAGTAGTGCCTTGCTCTGCAAGAACTCTCATTGAGATAAAAAGGAGTAAGTGAGCAAGGCTGGCAAGACCTGACCGTATTATGTCACTAGAAAGTTAAAGAATATAAAGATTAGGAACTGGAAAAGGAGTGGATACATTGATAACACTGCCAGTAGCAACACATATAAACAAAGATTTGTTTTACGAACCCAGCATAACCCAGAACACTAAAAGCATCACAGGCAAATAATAGTAATGCTGGAGCACTCAAGCCGAGGAGTTTTTCACTTTAAACTCAAAAGCTAGCTTTACAAGTTTTTATATCTACATTCCTCGCATTCACTGTTCATCTGTAGTTTTAAAATGCATCTCGAGTCATTTAACTTTTTTTTAATTTGTATTTCTTCAAAGGCACTCAAATAGTATTATCGACAGGTCTCTGTCACTCTAGAGAGGAGTAAATATTTTTGTACAAAAATAACATCTGAAAAAGTAGGCAGCAAATCTGATTGAGATCGGGCAAATGTTTTCAAAGAAACTTGCCATAAGAAATTGTGACTTGACATAAGAACAAGCACAGTATGTTGTTCTTCTGCAGTATGAACTAAAGATCATAGATGGGAAAATAAAGCCTCTTGTACCACATTATGACAGAACTGAAGGATTTTGGAAATTATTCAATCAGGTTCTCCAGTAAATAAATTGCTCCCAAGAATGAAATGGGAAATAATAGTCCTATAAAAAGACAGCACTAGACACACCACACTTAAAATGAACTATTTATTGAAAGTAACTCAAGGCCTCGAGATAGTACAGTCTCTGATCAGATTACTTACATTTTATTCTAGAAATAATTAGAAGACGACCGATGTTTCATCCACCTTGATGATTCCGGTTATCTGATGGTTTTTACAGCAGACGTGCCCACTGCTTTTTCAGTGACACCTCTTAGGAGCCGAGCCCACAGTGTCTCTCCTTATTCATGAGAAGTAAGGAGGATGCCACTCACATCACATTTTACCTATCTCCAGCAGGACGACAGGAGTTGGCTTTCTCTCTGAGGACGTCAGATGGCATTCTCATGCATACGAATCATCTACAGCGGGCTCACTTTTGATAGACAAAAACTACTTTCCATTAGCTAAACTACAACAATAGAAGCATACTGAAAAGTCCAAGAGTAATCACGCTGCAAACTAGCATTGCTAAACTGCTGCACACAAGCGTAAATCTCAGCTTCAATAGTAAAGACTAAACTGACTTTTCCTAAGGTTGTCTGTTATCTCTCCTGATCTTGTTCAAGAAGAATATTAGTGTCTCTGGTCTCTAGCACCGCATGTGACACCCTGCTGAGGGCAAATTTGTCAGCATACAGAGAGTCTAACACAATGATTCTCTTGGAAGGTTTGTAAATACAAAATGGGTTGACTTCTTTTTTTCTATATTCATTCTGGGAGAAATTCTAGTCCCCGTGAAGACAATGGGAGTTTTGCCATTGACTTCATTGGTGACAGAATTTCACCCTCTGACTTTTCAGTAAAACACATTTATTTTCTCCCTTCCCGTACTTGGTGTTCGGATATTTCCTACAAAGCTCCACTAGCTCTGAAACTGTTTATTGTCTCTCTCTTATTGCAAAGCCCCTGTGTAATTATCGTATGAACCTCTCCTTCTCCTCCCAACCCCACGTCCACTTATATATTTTGAAGCAAATCCATACAAAGTACTGAACAAAATAACTCATGTCCTTCCCCATACCACAACCTCCACTGAGTTCTGTCCTACATCCCCTGCCAGTACCTTGAGCACATCCCTTGACGGCTTTTGATTATGGTGCCACATTTTCTACAGTGGGCTTTTAGCCACCCATTTAACTGAACCAGCAAAACCCCCTAGGGTAGACATAATTTACACTGCTGCTGGGCAGTTTGTGGCTTACCTCTATGCTAGGGATATGGACTAGCAGATCTACACTCATGGGTAAGAGTCCAGTTTAGACAAGACCTTAAGGTCTAAGCCATAGGAGGCTCATTAGCTTCCCTTGGTTACTAAGTAGTGTTGGTAAAACAGGATCCTGAAGCATAAATGGCATTCAGCTGAATCTTTACACTTCCGAGTGTTGAATGATTTTTCTACCAAATCAGGAAGTACTAGATGTGTTAGCCCTCAGCAATGAAAAACATTAACCATTCTCCTTTACAAATACAGAAACTAAGACTCATAATACAGATAAATCAACAAAGACTTCGATCACGACAAGCCATTAGCCAGTTCAATGATTTAATCTCACGCAGATTAAATATGGGCAGCGGGATGGGGGCGCGTCCTTTGGGGATGTTCAATGACTGATCACATAAGGTGCAGTCCTTTCTTGGGCAAAATTTCCACTGCAGTCAATGTTACCGAGCATTTGGATTTCAACTTGGGTTTCCACTTTATTTTTAGCTTTGAGATTTGACACGTGTCTTAAGTATTTAGAGTGAGAAATTAAGCTATTGATTTAGCTAACTCTGGCCCATCTAGCAGTGTGTCATCTCTTTTAGAAACACAGTTGAATGTGGTCAACTAACACACAGTATTCATAAATCCCACCCAAAGTGGTTTCCCTGTAGGAGCACTTGGCTTTACTTGACGCACTGTACACCATTTCAGAAATGGCCCATAATGGTCAATATTTAATGTGTAATCACACTAAAAACTGTATTTTAAATGTCTCTCTCCTGTCTTTATGTGGACACTTTGCTTTAAACTAACCATTCATTACAAATCCAAAGAGATGAGATTTTAGCCTCTCATTTCTAATTATAAGCTACACCGGACAGTTTAAATTGCAGTTATAACAAAGACAAAAGTCACAAATAAAAAAAAACAGCTCCATACATTATCCTTGTAACTGAGGGACACAATGTGCCTCATTTTTGCCAGAGAAGATGGCTTTGACTGAAGCGATTTCCAGCACACCGGCTCCCACAGTTCAGAAAAGAGGATGCTAATTCACAATACAGTTGTGGGTTTCAATTCTTTCGTCTTGAAGACAGCAAGGTTTTAAAAAACAGGTAAATTATGCGTGAGCCTTTATAACAATAAAGCAAAATTTACAATGGAAAATTATTTTCCTTTGAACCTCTTAAAAGATCTGAACATTAGGATGGCCATTAAAGTCAGCATGCCCACAAGTAGAATTGAAATTTAATGACAGCTAATAAGTGGCAATTAACTTAAAAGAAAAGCTAGAGGCACCCTCCAGTGTACCCCATCTATTCCTACAGGCAGAAAAGGGAAGCTACAGTACCTTCTACAAGGTATCTGCTCATTCAAACAGCGCTCTGTGGTGCCAATTCCCATGTGTACAGTTGTTTCCAAACACTATACATGTATTTTGTACATGTGAAAAACAGCATAAAAATAAGTTGTAGCACAGTGGAGCAAACTGACTACAGCTGCTTCCATAGATGTGAAAGTGAACCCAGAATGTCAATACCAAGCTTAAAAACATGACAGACTTTGCACAGACACTTATTCTTCATAATAACGCTCCCCCACAGTGAATTGTATCCTAGTTACACTAATCCGTTTCTCGCTCTTCCTTTAACCATACTTCATTTGTACTATATTCTAGACCTTATAAAACAAAGTATTTTTCATGTCTTTGATCATCATGTAAAGCCAAACCCTGTTGGCCAATATGCTTGGCAAGAATTCTGTTACTTTTATCTTCTTCACTGAAACTTAATGATCTCATAAAGCTTCCACTGTAAATTAAACAATCTCATCAAAGCATCTGCTAAATGTTTATTATAACACATGATGTACCGAGGCAAAATTTGTACCAGGAGTCAGCAAATGATGCATGCCCCCATCAACTAGCAAACACAACAGCAATAAACAGCAGTTTTTCATAGTAATTAACAGAAGACCAAACCAGAAACAGCTGCCTAGGTTATTTAAAAGCTTGTTAGTTACAGATTTGCACAATTATTTATATCAGAATAAAGGTGTAAAATATTTTGCATCTTTAAGATTTCTCTTGTCTCTTAGTTTCCAGGGAAATTCTCTGTAGTTAATATTCCAGGTAAGGCAACCCCAACCTCTTACAGCCACTGTGTAAGTGCATAGAAGCAAAACAGTCTTTTAACATTACAGTGCAGTTCTGTAGCAATATGTCCCAGTTGTCCATCAACAGAGTCCCTTTTGACTGTGACTGACATATTAACTCTCATACTTCCTCACAGGGAAATGAGCAAAAGCCAAAATCAGTATCAAAGAAAATGAGCTTCCCACTACAACTCTGGTAATTTGCAGAAAACGAGAGAGAAGCTCACAAAACCAAATTAAAATATGATAAAAATACAATAAACTCATTGATTTCAAGCATCATAAAGGCAATAAGCTCAGAATCAACCTAGGAGAGAGATATTTGTTTGTATTCTCTAGAGGTGCAGGGCATTTTGCTTTGCTAACTAAATACTTCAATCTTAGTAATTATTAAGAGATCATTCACATAAAAGAAATCGCAGTACACAGTAAGGTGGGGAAGCTAGTGGCATAGCAGAGCTAAAAATCGAGGAAACTTTCTCATCTGGAACACACCAGGTCTCTATCCACCCAGTATTCAAGTAAAGGGCACTTTATTTTACCCTCACCTGGACCCCTGGTCTTCCTCTTTGGTGCTGCTGCCATCAATGGCTGCCTTAGCCCCAGGCAGCCTCTTAAAGGGCCCTGCACTGCATACATTTCTGACCCATCAGCCAGAGCACCATTGTGATTTCCATGTCTTGGTGATCTACCATACCATCCAACAGTGTCATCAGAGGAGCTTGGCAGACATTACGTTTCATTACGTTGGAGGACCTGTGCTGGACACAGGGAGGATGACAGAGTAAGAGGTAAAGGGACAGGACAGAAAGTCGGGGAGGAAAAAAGAAGGAGGGTTGAGGGAGAAAGTAGCAGAGAGTCTCATTTCCTCGCCAATGTCTGTTTTGTCTGGCCAGGCAGCAGGAGCAGAGCCAGATCTGTGGGATCCGCTGTCCCAGATGAACTGGAAAGTAGCCCTGTCTGCAGAGACCCATACAAACAAACAATATGTACCTGCCCAGGTAACAGTGCATTCTGCCTTTAGAGCACATCCAGCCCTGAGGAGGTCCGTCTGCTGACTGGGGCTGCACAACACTTGACCCCTCCTGGGAGGCCCAGCCCCCCGTTCGCACCTAGGAGCAGAGGCATGGGCGCTGGGCTGGAGTGCACTTCATTAATACTCCCTGGGCACTGCTGGCATACGCTCCGCTTTGCAAAGCCGCCACAAGCCCCCACCCAAGGGAGCGGTGCTTTTGCTCCCCTGACCCCCGAACTAGCTAAGCATCTGCAACACTAGAGATGGGCTCCCACGGCCAGAGCCAGACCCGGCTTTCACACCCTTCTATAGTGGCCGGGACGAGGGGGTGCTGGGATTCTCCAAACTTCAGATGCAGGTCGGAGGGGGGGGGGTTGTACACCCCTCCACCCCTCCCCAGAGCTCAGGGGTGTTTGGATCCAGCGTTGTGGTTTGGCCCCATTTCTAATCAACACACGCGTGCAGAAGGCGCAGCTATAGCTCGGCGGAGCTGGGAGCAACGTCCCTGCCGCCCACACCCAGCAGCCTCCTCCCTGTGGGGCCGGCCCCGGGGACTCCCTCGGGACCGGCTGCAACTCACACAGCGGGGCTCGCGGCTGCTGCTGCAGCAGCAGCTGGGGCCAGGTCCAGCCGAGCCCGCTGCAGAAGGGGCGTCCCCGGAGCCTCCCCGCCCGGGCCGAGGCGCTCTGAAGCGGCGATCGCCCAGCGGGGGGAATCCCCACGAATCCCCATCACAGCTGCTGACAAGCCGCGGCTCTAGTTCGGCTGATGTTCCGGCGCCCTCTAGCGACCAGCCTGTGTAGCGGCGTCTATTGATGCCCCCAGCCTGCGTTCCCACCTGGATTCTGCTCCCTGCCTTACTCCTCTTCCTGGTACCCGAGTCCGACAAACAACGCCCCTTCCATTTGTCATTACCCCTCCATTTCCTGCCACAGCAGTTTGCTCCTGTCTGCACTCAGCTCTTCCAGCAGAACAGCCTGGTTCAAATGGGGGAGTTTTAGGTGAAACTTGATCTAAGTTCCAGCCTGATAATTATATATATTGTCTTTTACTTCTCATTTTTACCTGCTTGAGCCTTCCTTTGTGAGACTGTAAAAAAGACCGGTTATTATTTTGGGGCCCTTTTTGTGTATATATACACACACATTATTTAAACAACCGTTTCAGAGGTAGATGTAGCTAACCTTTCAAAGCTGACAGCATATGCAGAATCACTGTTCCATTATATAAATTTGAATAGGATGAATCAAGTTAACAAGCTGACAGGTCACACAATGATACAATAAATTTTTTATCTGATTCATCATACTTATTTTAAGGCTATGTCTATAACCAAACTAACAGCACGCAATGTAACAAAAAGTATACATTCCAACTAAACTGAAACAATCCCTTCAAGCAAGCAATAAACTATAGCCCCCTAAATCAGGTTCACTTGCTTGTGTGTGATCTTTCAAATATAAAGGGTGAAATCTTTTCACTATTGAAGTCAATGGGAGTTTTGCCACTGACTTCACTCAGGCCAGGATTTCACCCAATAGATCACCTCAGGCAGAGAAAGTGAGAAATTGTGGTTAGATTTTATGCTATAAAATTTTAATTTGGTCACTTACTGAATTGTGTTTCTGTGTTCTGGTGTTCAAATTCCATTTTTGCGGTTTAGGTCAGTGGTTCTCAACCCTTGGTATGCACACCCCATGGGGATACATCAACTCATCTAGATAGATACCTAGTTTTACAACAGGCTACATAAAAAACACCACCAAAGTCAGTTCAAACTAAAATTTTATAAAGACAGTGACTTGTTTATACTGCTCTATACACTGAAATGTAAGTACAATATTTATATTCCAATTTATTTAATTTATAATTATATGATAAAAATGAGAAAGTAAGCAATTTTTCAGTAATGTTCTGTGACACTTTTGTATTTTTATGTCTGATTTTGTAAACAAGTAGTTTAAGTGGGGTGAAACTTGGGGTACGCAAGACAAATCAGACCCCTGAAATGGGTACAGTAGTATGAAAAGGTTGGAAGCTACTGGTTTAGTTTGTCACCAAAATCCCCTAATAAAATACTTTCCAGCCTTATGGTACAGTTGACTTTAATGCCATATATATTTTATATAAAGCCTAGTCTATACACACACATATAATGTAAGGGCGCCTATGACTCTGATTCAACCACGCATTTAGGCTTGAGCTCATCCCTCATCAGGACAGCACTTGAGCATGTGCTTAATTATAAGTATGTTCTTAACACTCACTAAAGTCATTGTAGATTTTCAAAGGCACCTACCTCCCACTGAAAGTCAGACTTGAGCACTTGCTTAACTGCTGTCCTGAATTGGGGTACTTTCCTGAATCAGGGCTAAAAAAGAAAGCACTACGCACTCAGTAGTTTTTGTACGATTGTAGAATAGCGCTATTTATTTTACCTGTTTGTGATAGGCATGTGACTCTTGAGTGACAGACTAGAGGGAAAGCTAGTAGTTAATGTGTCAGGTCACCTAAAGCCTAGTCTATACCGCAAAAATAACCCATTGTTGACAACTGGTGTCAGGAATGGATGCAGCTGAATTGATACTGAACGTTTTAGCAGTAAGTGTAGACAAGGATGCACTGCACGCAGCACCATTTGAGTAGCAGTAGTTAAAACCTTCTCAGAGCTGCACCCGTTGTCAGCAATGGGTACGTTTCGTTGTGAAGACAAGCCTGTAAAGAATTACATTATTTTAATTCACACTTTAAAGCTGTGCATTACATTTTTCAGTGCAAAAAATACAATAACACAATATGGTTGAGAGTGTCAAGACACAAAATTAAGAAAATCAGTTATGGTTCCCACAGCAACCATAACATAGCTCTTTGTACATATGTTATCCCCCTTTTTTGTGTTTTTAAACTTCATATTTGCTTGGAGCTGCCTAGGTGGTGCAGCGTATCAGATTATACGCTGTTAAATTCTATGCCTTCATATTTATGTGAAGTATTACTGGGTAATGGTTGCCTTGGAAACCATAACTTGGAATACTCTGATTTTTATGCATTCAAATTCTCAACCCTACCATTGCATTAATATAGTGGACTTTCTCTTCTGCATCTGCTTGTTGCTTGAAGTGTGAAAAGAACTAGACAAAGGAAAATTGTGACAGCCCATTCAAATAACTGCACGTATTTTTATTGGAATATACTATGAGACACTCAAATACAGACACAAATGTATATGTCTGTCAGAGAGAGCAGTCAAATACAAGACATAATGGTATATAATGGAAACGCCTAGGGAACCTTAACATTGTGTGCTAACTATTATGTACTATACCTAGAAATACATAAGGTCATGTTTATTTTATTGTGGGATACCCACGATGTAGTTACAGATGTGTGATGCAATCAGGTGAATTTACATTTGCCTGTATATATCTGGAGCACCACACCTTGGAAAACTGTTAAAAGTTAGTCAAAATATGTCTAGGCTATGATTTTCTGCATTTGAATGCCTGATTGTCATTAATGCATTAATCTTGCAAATAGGTGAATTTTACAATGTGGTAAATTTGACCTCCTACTTCAGACCAATTTCTGCCCTCAATCATGCAGATTGATAGCCTTTGTAATTTTATACCAGCTAATTGAATTGCAAATGCTATTTATGTTCATATTAATCATCTCTTTTGGAATTTTACACGTCTCTTTTCCTAAATAAATTAGATAGTTGAGTTTGAATTTAGTTAATAAACACACTGCCCTCTACGGCCCTGATTCAGGAAAGCACTTACCATAGAGCCATCCCTATTCAGTACAAGAGTAAAGGGACTCCAGCATCCAAATCCCCCCCATTGCTCTGAAGATCTCAAACCTCATGTGTGTGTGCGCATGATGTGATTTTCAAATGCAAATACCTTTGTTGGACCAGATTCTTAGCTAGTATAAATCAGCATTGCTCCACTGGAGTTCATGGAGCTACACCAACATGTACCAGCTCAGATGCAGTATCTGCTCCACTATTTCTTAATGGAAATTGCTTCCCATTTTTCAAAGACACCTGCCTTCAGGCAACGTTATTGTCTTTTTGTGGTAAGGTAAGTTTTATAATAAACGGGCTTTGGGTTTCGTGATGTGGGGTCTAAGGGCCTTTTCACACTTGAAGAGTGGCTAAATTGAATTTACACAGACTTCCCCCCCAAAATTCCCATGAGCCAACATCAAAATTGAGAAATGTCAGTCCAAAAGGTGTTCCCCTTCCCCAAAAAGTGAGTTCCATAGTAAAGGGGCTTACACTGAAAGTATCTCTTCAAGCGAAGGTTGCTGCTGTGCTGCTACTATACTAAACATGGGCAAGATTGATTTATTTATTTTACTTTTTCAGCATTTTAAAATCAAAACCAAACTATTTTTACAGCCACAGGCTTTGAAGCTGGGCAAGTGGCT
Organism: Terrapene triunguis; assembly: GCF_002925995.2. Taxonomy (NCBI): domain Eukaryota; kingdom Metazoa; phylum Chordata; order Testudines; family Emydidae; genus Terrapene; species Terrapene triunguis. The sequence continues at coordinate 954,075 of NW_020664779.1, forward strand.
CTGATGGGCTGTGAAGCTTGTTGGACTCCATCTGCGTATGTTCACTGTCAGGTATTCTAGCAATAGCCCCAGAAAAGATGAAGTCATAAACTGGCGGAGCGTTTCTTGGATATGTGCTAGCGTGAAGGCTTTTCTACACTATGAAGTAACGTTTTGGCGATAATACAACTATGTAAGTAACATCAGTCCTGTTTAAACATCCACAAAGCTCTTTGGGGCAGGGACCATCTTTTGGTCCTGTGTTTGTACAGTGCCTAGCAAAGTAAGGTCCTGGTTCATAACTAGGACACCTAGGCACAACTGCAATACAAATAATGACAATAATAATATACATTTCAATATCTGAATCAGTGCCTTTTTCTTAGGCTTTTATACTGCTACTCGTCACTGTTTTATCTGAGCATGTCTCTCTCAATCAATACCCCCACCAACACCATCTCTTCTTCCACTTAACTAACAAACTTTTGTGTTCTCTCTGACAGTCGCTAGTACATTTATGTCTCTGATTTATTTGTCTGATTCTTTAAGAAGTGAGCACCTAAATGAATTCTACTTTGCAGCAGCTCAGCTGGAAACATGAAAAGAGGACCAGATGCAAAGTTATCTAAATCAATTGCACACACAAAGCCAATTGTGTAACAAAGAGGCACTATTCTGCAGTCCTTAATCAGCCAAAACTCCCTATTGAAGTCAACAGGGCTGATTAAGGGCTTCAAGATCAAGTCCCATTTCTCTCTCTTTTAATGAAAAGGTTTATTTTGAGCTCTGAAAACATCAGATTATATGAACTAAGCAAATCCAAAACTCACACTGTAATGAGAACTGAACTTTGCTTTATGCTTAATCTACCATATGCAAAAATTAATCACATTAGTGCTCTCCCTTATGTAGAATACCAAATAAATAATTAAATCTTGTCTGGAAAAATTTAACAAATAATGTGTGTTCTCTAGTTGAAAGTTTTAAAGCAAATGTGGAATTGACAGTGGAAGATGTATGGCCCTTCAAATATACTGAATTGATCTCACACTATTATATCTACCAGGCGCTTTTAGAAGATTAAAGAGAAAACTCCCTCAACTCTTTTCTTTCTTGAAGTTGACTTTGAAAACAGCACTCACACCCCTGCAACTCAGCACACAGCTTCCAATTACAGAAACTAATCCAAAAGGAAGTTGCATGAGCTAAAACTACAAGAATTAAGAAACAATCTCGTGAACAAAAACATTAAAGTACCAAATTCTTTCCCCTCAGTTACTTTGGTAAGTTTAATTGAATTGCCCTGTTGTAAGTGAAGGAAAAGTTTGCACTAAGGAAATAAAGAATTCTGATTAGCTGACACTAAGGATTTTGTTATTCAAAAATACATTAATATTTTCAAGTTAACAGACAATGATTTGGAGTTGCTTGTACGAACAGCAAGAAAAACTCATCTGACACTTTTCATAATTCTAATTTCCAGCCTCATATAAGGATGGGGGATGGAACGTGTGTGTTGATCATCCTGCTGTACCAGTGCTGCTGCTATTAAGCATATGCATCATGTCTTCTATGCAACTCATTATCTACGTATGAGCCATTTCTGGTAGCACTATTTTATTCTATTATGGGCCATCATTCTGCATGCTGAGACATTTTAGCTGTACCTCATCAGGAACTCCAGCACCAATTCAGGCAGGTAAGAGAGGCACCAAAGACCCACAAATAGAGAGAAAGAAAGAGACGCCGCTTCTCTATGAAATGTACCTAGCTAAATAAAGGGGGGTGGGGGGCGTGAGAGGATAATCAAACAAATATTGACATTCTTCAGGAACAGCAATAAACTTTTGCCTTAGGACCCAAAAGTCCTTGTGTGTTTTGCCCTGTAATATCATCTGGCTGAGCCAGGGTTTAATTTTCCAACCCAAGACACACTGTTATTGCTCTCCAAATATTTCCAGCATTTGTAGAGTGAATCTTCAATATTATTTAACAAACTGCTGCTGGGTTGTTCTCTGGGGAGCCCCCTTTCCGCTTCATTTTAGGCATTTGCCATCCAGCCGGCTGCATAGGAGGAGTTGGGGATAAACACACACGAGCACACAGAGAATATCGATCCAGTTCATCATAGAAACGAGCACACTCGCTGAAATATTAATCTGTACTCAACTGTAAAAATAACAGCGAGAGCCAAGTTAGCATCGTGCACTTCAGCACGATGGATCAAATTACGTTCATTTCTCTTCAGATCAAGCTAGCAAATAGTTATATATATATATATATATATATATATATGCTGGAAAGGCTATGCCTAGGAGATCCACAACAGTAACACTGCATGGGAAATCAGAGTGACAAGAGGTCCCACCTGGAAAAGCCAGCGCGTAGGTCATTTACAAGCTCAGGTTATAGATTGCTAGTTAGCACCACTCAGCCGTTATCCCCAGCTGGGGAGAAAGGGAGAAGAAATTGACTAAAGTTTCTTTTCCTTAAGTGTAACCACATATTTTGGAGAAAGTTAGAGCCCCAGAGCCGCTGGGACAGACGCTTCTCTCAGCAGCCAGCGCATCACCTACCTGTGCAAGTGATCGGGAGCAAAGGGCTGGTCCCAGATTCTTGTGGAGCGGGGTGAGGGTGTCCCTGTTTGTTCTTTAAATTCTGGCTCCTGGGCTTGGCTGGTTTAGAGAGAGGAGATTGTGGAGGTGCTGCTCTGAGGGCAGGAGCTTGATCCCTCCGGAAAAGCCGGCTCCATCCTCAGGGCATCGGGAAAGCTGGGGGTTGGAGCACCGATGGCCGCTGCGAGGCGAGGTGGGAGGTGTGGCGCTGGGAAACAGCAGCTTCACACAATGAGAGATTTCCACCTTCTGAGCAGCCCGGGCGTCTTGCTCTGGAGGCAGATGCTGGGCTGAGAACCCTACTCAAGCGCCCCCTGGTGGTTCCGGCTAGCACAGCATCACCCCAAGCAAGGTAATTCCCTTCACATGACTTAAAGCTCTCTCTTTCCCTCCGGCAACTTCTCAGTCCACAAAGCCCACGGCTTCCACGGGCGCATTTGGCAATACTGTATATGTACATTCAGTTAAAGCTCTTCCAAGTGCAGCCTGTAAATCGCCACGGTCTAAGTACAGTTAAATACCTGGAAAGAAAAAAAAAGAAGTGATTATTCAAGTTCCTAACCAAGATCGATCAAATATCAGTGCCAGCCACAGCTTCAGTCACATGCATACGGTACAAACTCCTGCCTCCTTCAGCACTAGAATCCGGATACACAGTTTGCACCTACAGAGGGAACCTCTATTTCCAGAGTCCAATAGGTTGTGCAAAACTCGCCTGCTGCTGCTGGTCAAAGTCAGAAATACAAACCTTCCCCCTTAAAAGAAAGATACTGTGAGGGTGTTAGGGTCTCCTCCACCCCTAAAACTGACAGCTGTGTTGGAAGTTTTAAGATATCTGCAGCTTCAGCACGTTCTCCCTGACGCTCGGTGGAGGAAGAAATTAACCACCCTAACCCTACCCGCATCTTTCCAAAGGACTGATTCAGCCAGAACAGTTTGCAAAGCAAACACATAAAACTCACTGTACATAATCTCCTAGTAGCCTATCAAAAGCAGTGGAATTGAAGACAGAGTCTGTGTATGTTAACGTCTCCAGATGCACAGACTGAGAATCCTGACACACATGAGACAGTCTAAATACCAGAGGGAACAGAAGACACTGCTCACTTAAAATGATGGCACTGCACTAGCAACACCATAGGTCAGGGAAGGGTGGGTACTTTCAACCTGCAATAACTTGGGGGGAGCGGGGAGGAATAGCAACCTTTTATTATACATGTTTTTTCCCACCCACACTCTGCAGCTCCATGTACACATGCTGCGCTGTATGAACAATTACAGCTGAATCTGAAGCATGGTGTTCAGATCCCCATCTGAACTTTTTCAAAGCACTGGAGTGTTCAGATCTGGGTTTCAGTTTGGGCCTACCTCTAACAAAATTCCCACTCACATCTCTAAAAAGGAAAGCAAAGCCTAGGGTGGCAAAGGCCCCAATTTGGCAAGGTCCTTAAAGAACATACCTCACTTGAAGCATACATGAGTAGTCTCAATGAAACTATTCACATGCTTAAATTAGGCACATGCTTAATTAGTTTGCTAACCTGGGGTTATAATTTCCATATATTGCCCTAAAATTGGGTAGGAGGAAGACCTCTAAACGGAGGAAGGATGGTCTTGTGGCCAAGGTCAGAGACGAGCATTGAGCGATGGGGGTTTAGTTCCTGGTTCTGCCACAGACTGCCTGTGTGATCTTGGGTGACCAGTCACTTAGGTCCTGATCCTGCAAACACTTAAGCACACATGTAACTTGATTTGTATCTGTCAGTAAAGCATGTGTTTAAGTGTTTGCAAGATCAGGCTCTTAGTCTCTCTGGCACAGATATGTAAAGGTATTTAGGCCTAGCTGATTTAGGACCTTAGATCCCTTTGAAACTTTGGCTCCCAAGTGTCTAAAGTAACTTTTGAAAATGAGGCTTCCAAGTCAGTTAGGTGTTGTAACACTGAGCAGAGTAACACCTAAATACCTTTACAAATCTGGGCATCTGAGGCCTCAGTTCCTCATCTGTAAAATCTAAGTTATACCCCTTATATCACAGGTACTGGGAAGATAAATACATAAGCCTCTTGTGGGGCACTTAGAATTTTATTAAGATGATGTTAAAAAAAATTGTGAACAGAGTTTGAGCATAGAAGTTTCTGGTTATCAGGGAATAACATACAAATTATCGAGGGTGCAAAGTTTGGCCCTATAAATACAGAGACAGACACTGCAGTGATTTTCCCCCAATATGAAGAGTAGATATCAAGATATCTACAAAGAACATTTGAAAACATATTTCTCCAGTGATGCAATTCTCCAATGAAAGGGGACCTGAAACAGAGACAGTCATTCCTAGGCTCTGAACCTACTCATGTCAACTGTTTGCAGAGCTGACAAATCCTGTCGTGCTGCTCCTAAGCACTATGAGGTGTGAAGTACAGAAAGCAAACAATGTAATCATATTCAGTAGCCAAAACCCAGAACACTCAGCATGTTAAAAACAAAAAAACAACAACAACTTGTAATGGAGCTGAATTCCTCTGCCAACAAGCCTCAGCTCTCTAATTAGAGGCACTAACATAAGTGTCAGTGTTTGTAGAAGACATGTTAAAACGCACACTGTAAACCTTGATTCTTCTCAGTGCAGATACAGTGCAAATTCAAAGCAGCATTTTACTGAGCACAGTATGCAAAACACAGTGACCTGGAATTCATTCCCAGCATAAAAATCAAAGATCAATCATTGTATTTATGCACTCACAAAAATAAACTTAATTTACTTCTATAGCATAGAGTCAGATTTACATAAAATTCATCAAAGCATAATCTGTTGTTATAATCAGTGATTTCCCATGTCTTTTCCACTTACCTCTTCCCTGTAACTATTTCTGTCAGTGTAAAACTGTGTTGTCTGCCTTATTCCTTATTTAGATCATTAATGCATAACAGCATGGCCATGTAACTACTCGAGTTCTCAAGAAAGCTAAGACATCCCCCATCTTGGTTTCATTTTGATCACAGGAGTCTTGAGTTTAATAACATAAGGGGCAGTAGCATCGTGTTGTCCTATGCCAGTACTGATGGAGCCTCTCACATCAGAGAGGAGGAAAGCACTGGCATATGGCCAAGGAATGAAAAAGAAAGAAATGTGGATTTACTAAAGCAAGGTAGGTTATTCCAGAGAAACCACAGGGGTTAATGACAGGCAGGACCACAAAGAATTCATGTACTGTATGCTGAGTTTGGGATCCTTATTTGGTTGATTCAGGATGAACAGTTTTAAATTAGATTTCTGCTTTCTTTTGTTTTCATCTTATACTCCACTGTTCAAAGCAGCCTTTTTTCCCCCATCACAGAGATGTATATAATAAGCACTTGAATATTACCCTGTGGTTATTTATACCTCACTAATATGCTCCTCGCCATTTTGTCTGCTTGCTGGCATTAACTGCTACGTCTCCAGCTAGTGTTGCTGAAGAAACCTCAGTGGTTGAAGCTTACAAATGGGACAATTAATTGTTGAAAAGGAGAAAGACATGGATACCAAAAATACCTGCTTCCTCCTGTGGGTGGCATCAATATATCTTCAGTATACAAAGGTCTCTTTAAAAGAGAAAGAGAGAAGATTGTGTCTCATTTAATATAATTATGGTGAAAACAGCTGTTTGTGCTAATGACTTCAAATAGTTATTTAAATTAAATTAATGATTTAAAATAATTAGTATTAGTATCACTCGGTTACATTCCTACCTCTGACCCAGCAGGGTATAAGAAGCTTTGGCCACATTCTGGGCAAGCACCTCAATCATCAGCTAGCCACACATTAGACATGAGGATGGGAACGCATGGCCAAAAATCACAGGCCTCTTCAGCTTGAGCAAAACGAGACCCTCCATTAGTTTAATTGGTAGTAGGGTTATATCCCTGTGTTCAGGCCAACCACTAGAGACTGAGACAGTTACAAAACCATAAACATGAGCAGATCTGACACAAGCCAGGTTCAGACTGCAAGCCCCGGCTTCAGCTCATAGTCAGTGCCGATGCTGCAGGAGTGTGCTGTACTCTCAGAGAGTACTGCAGATGACACACTCAGCTGTGGATTTCCATATAGGTGAAATGTGAAGATCTCATGGCACTTATAAAAAACATAGTGATGTCACAGTCAGTGTTCTCTCTTGAGTTCCAGAGTCCAAGGCTGCATGTGTGCTACTGCTGAGTGATCAATGACTGACACATTCACATACACAGTCACTGCCCCATCATTATTTAGCTCATCGATTTGTACCTTTCTTGGGATACTTTGAATATGATGGTTCTATCCTATTTTTAGAATTCTTTCTTTGTAGTGAGACTTCCTGTACCATTAAGCCATAATATCAGGTTATGCAGCCTCCCTGAACCAGCAGTCATAACAGAACCTAATTTCAATGACACATCCAGCTGCAAATACTAAAACAGATCAGATTTCCCCCCCCTTTTTACTGCTTTAAAAGCATTTTGAAGAGAAGCAAGTGGTAGATATTGTCTTCACAACCACTGGTCTGTTACTCCTGTTATCCCAGGAGACATTTGCACATTTCTGTTTGAAATTTTGGGAAGTGAACATAGAGTTTGTGAAAGTTTCTGGACAGAGACCAAGACCCTGCTTTTCAAAAGTGACTAGTGGTTTGGGAAGTCTCAGGTTCTGGGTGCCCAGGTGAGACACCTTAAAGTGGTCTGATATCCGGAGAGTGCTGAGTACTCACCTTCTCAAAGTCAGGTTCCTTTATAGTGTCTCAAATTGAGCACCCCAAAATTGAGGCACCTAAGTGCACTAGTTATTTTGGAAAAGCTTGGTCCCAATTCCTATTTATTCACAACGTTTACAATTTTCAGCAGGGCAGTATAAGCTTCCCTATTGACTCTCCTGGAGCTCAACACTAATCTAAGTGTGAGGAAGGAGTTCATTTCCACCTGTGAATTTAAAAACAACCCCAGAAACCTGTTGTATGGGGCAATGTGGTCCATTCCAAAAAACAAAATATTTGCTCCTCAGACATATTGTTATGAGCCCCATGGATACAAGTCATCCCTGCTGGAGGGCGTGGAGACCTGAGCTTTTTCTAACAGATATGATTCTGCTCTCAGTTTTGCATATGGTGCCTAGATACTTCAGGGTTAGGCATGCCAGAAATGCATACAGAGACTTAACAGTATTCAGAGAAGAGTTGAATTCCACCCAATGCAGAAAATTATCCCAAACCTCTCTTCAGTTTGGCAATAGAATTTTAATGAGCAGCTCCCAAGAGTTGCTGCCAGGACATCATTGCCTTGGATCAACTGAATGTATTATAGAAAATAAAAAAGACAGGAGATTTTTTTAATTAAGGAGCTGTGGTTACATCTTGGGGTCATGGTGATTATACAAATCAATCAGGCTTTGCTATTGTGCTACGTAACATCATCTGACCCTTTTGATTGGATTAGAGCCCCAGAACGCAAGTCTTACCTGTTATTTATTCTTTCCATCAGTGTTTCCCAAACTTTTGAAAGTGGAGTTGCACCTCAGGAAAATGAAACCAACAGTGTTCCACGAGGACTACACTTCCTAGGCTTTGTCTTCACTGCCAGAATAAAGGTGTGTTTTTACTGTGGGAGAACAAATGTGCATTAGCTATTCCATTGTAAAATCCCGGTGGAGATAAGGCACTGTAGTTTCACCATGAAGTAAACTAGGCAAAGTCAGCCAGGGCTGGGGATATAGCACTGACCTCATTTAGCCATCTTGTGGTAAACATTCCAGTTGTCTTGTCTCCAGAGGAGCTGGTTGAAATGTCTCCAGAGGAGCTGTCAGAAAATGCCATTTTGTCAAAATTAGATGTTTTCCACAGGAAAATATCAATTTTGATGACGTTTTGGAAAAAAAATGAAAAAAGAGCGAGGCTGAAAAATTGAGATCGCTGAGGAGTTGTTGTGGGGGTGACAGGGTGCAGCAGTCCTGGACTTTGATTTGTAAAATATCTGGTTATTTTTGTTGCTAGTCAATATACTAGACAAAAAGGCAGCATTGTACCATCCATCGTGCCATATAGTGCCACATTCCAAGAGTCAATAAAGGCCAGTCCATTAGAAGTAAATCTTGCACATATAACATCAGCAACAGTAAAGAATCTAGCTAATGCCCAGGACCTCACACACCTACTGATGCAAGACAGTCACAGCAACAACTACCTAGAAAATTAACATCACCTATTTGGCAAGATTGTTTGTTTGTTCTTTCATTATTAACTTTAATTTAGCTGTGACTGTAAAGAGATGTCAGGCCAAAAAACGGCGAAAAGAAGATGCATTGCATCCGTAACACCCTAAGAAAAAATCCTGCTGTGGAGAAAGTGAGAAAAAGATAATGAAAGAGTGAGGTGGGAAGAGTTGGTGATCCTGAGCTAGATGAAATAGCTCCAGTACAGCCTATCAAGCCTATTCATGGAACACATTTTTTGCCCAACATGCTACCATTACAATTCTCCCAGTATCTCAAATCCTACTGTGTTCCCTTACAGAGATAGCCTCCCTCATAGAAGAGGTATGCCATCCACAGGGACGAGAATAAAAATTAGCCTCCTTCTGAAAAAGCACTGGGTATCTCAGCTTTGACCATTGTAGCCAGCAGGCCAAGTGCCTCCCATGGAGTTCTACAGGGAAGCCCAGAGCTGCTTTCGAATTTAGCGCTCCTTGGATCAAGATGGAGCGTGACACGTTGGGACCTGTAGTCTCTGCAGGGTCCAAGTCCATAATGAAGTGGAAGACAGCTACAAATGATACAATCCATTAGGTGCAGCCCTCAGGCTCAGGCCAAGTTGTCAATAAGACCCAGAGATGGCCAATTATTGATCACTCTAGTGTAGCTTCTCTAACACATGGTTTCCCAACCCTGGGGCGTGACCCACAAGGGGGTTGCAAAGAGGTATCAGTGTGTCATAACCTCCTTGCCCTCCTCATATTGCTAAACGGGAGGGTGGGCCCTGGTTAGATTCCAGCTAGAGGGAAGGAAAGCCAGAAGAATCCTGATACAAAAAAATGGGGTCAGTGATATGGAAAAGGTTGAGAAGCATTGCTCTAGCTTATGCCTGGTTTCCTGACATACCGGTACATTTTGAACATATATAAGGGTTAAATACAATCACCATTTGTTCAGCCATGGGTTAAAATGTGTAAAGAGGAAATTCAGCGCAACTCATGTTATTTCAGCCACTGACATTTGCTCTCTTTTTTCCCCCACTCAGTGGTTTTTAGCTACTCCACAGTTCTTGCATTTCTAGCACTTTTGTCATATAGCACCTGATTATGCCAGTCTCATGCTATTTTCCTTAGAGAGGGAAAAACTATAAAGCTTGTTTAACAGTAGTGATCTAGTGCTTTTTTTCCTCAACAAAATTGGCTGAGAGGGAGAAAAAGCATCTTTTATTTAAAAAAGTTTGCTTAAAATCTCCCAACCCCTTTGTGCTGAAGTTTCACACACAGCAGGAAGTATCTCTGTGTATCAGTAATAAAGAGTCTCTGCTGATGAGGTCAGAGCTGTTTCCTTGCAAGGTGTCAGAGTTTCTGAATGCAGCTATAGACTCGAGATCTCATAGGCTATTTAATATCTCACATTTCCTATATCCTATAGTTTATACTATAATTTCTTCTGGTCTTTTCATGAGTGTATGCACACAAAGGAAGGTACTGGAACTAATTAGCATTGACCAATAACGAGGTATCAATTGTCCTTCAATAGCTTGAACTTTCATCATTTAGATGCCTAGTTTAATGTGAGCATCTTCTGTAACAGCCAGAAATCTAGAAGGTAAGGTCACCTCTTAACTGTCACTTGGGAGAAAGTCTCACCTCCCAACTATGGGATGTAGAAAGAATATGGGTTTAGGCCTCATTATTGAGGCCAATGTTTTAAATAAGGACAGGAGATTTTCTCTGAGCACAATTTTGCTAACGTACCCATCCAGCCTGAGGGAGGTTCTTTTGTGTGATGTGCATGTACCAGTGGAAAATAAATGATTGTGATTTGTTCCGGCATTAGATACCTTATTTTTTACTTCTTCAGTGGGCCAAAGTCATCCTTGGTGTAACTTTCCAGCCATTGTACTATTAAGTCATGCTCTGCGTCTGACTGTAATTCTTGTGAAGACCATGGCCTCCTCCCCATCTTTGTTTTGAAGTACTAGTAGTGATGGCCCTGGTAGGCAGAAGACTGTAAAGGTTAGATATTAAACAGGTGAGTGTTTGTTCCACTACTATGGGTCTCTTTCTGAGTTAGTGTGGGAGAGGGAAGAATAACCTAGGGTATTTTCACCTCTTCGTGAGTGAAACTTGAAAACCGCTGAGGTTCCCTACAACGCGGCTGGGAGAGACATGGGAGAAGAACTTAATTCTGTCAATTACACTTGTGAAGCAATTAAAGAATCAGGACTAGGCCTGCTCATGTCGGGTAGTGTGTACACAGAGCAGTCACGAGCCTGACAGCTGCTTTATTTCACTTCCTCAGTAATTGACACAGAAGCGTGGTTTGGGTTTGATTTCTGTATTTTGCAGTAGTATCAACAAATTCACCTGGAACACTACTGTTGCTGCTTCTTACCCATCACTCTTCAAAGACACCGCGGGTTGACTTGGAGCAGATAACAGGAGACTGATTCCCAGAGGATGACTGAGAATAGGAAGAGCTGTTAGGTAGCTTGAGAAGCTCTTGGATAAAGAGCAACAAATACAAGAGAAATTCATTACTCATGGGAGGGGAATTCCTCTGATTTCTTAAACTATAGGATCAGGCTAAAATGCGAAATTAAATCCTTATTGTTGCAAGTGCCCTGCATGCTATTAGATTCACTATTAGTAACAGTGGCATTACAAGAGTACCTAGAGATTCCCACTGTGATTGGAGCCCCATTGTGCTAGGCACTGTACAGGCAGGTGGTCTGAGACAGTCCCAAACAGGCAATACGGACAAAGGATGAGAGGGGAAACAAAGGCACAGAGATAGCCATGACATGCCCACGTGGCTTATCGCACAGTCGATCAGTGCCGGAGCTGAGAGAAGAGAGCCCAGATCTCTTGACTTCTCGTCCAGTGCCCACCCACTAGACCACACTGCCTCCTCAAAAGAATCAATCGTTCAAATTTTGCCTAGGGCTGTAAAGTAGACAGAAGGGTTTACCCCTAATCACCTGCTTCTCATTCAAGCAATAAGAAGTTTTAAAATATGAAGGCTATAATAACCCTCTTTTTAAAGTAACCATATTTTACATGTTAACTGGTCAGAAATAGACCCAAATTTTCAAAAGTGGGTGCAACAGGAGTACCCATAAAAATGCGTATGCACATGCTGGATTTGCAAAATCCCACATTTGTGTATGCAAAAAAAAAAAAAAAAAAACAAAAAAAATAAACCCAGGAAAAAAAAAAATAGAAAAAAAAAAAAAAAGAAAAAACATGATGGAAAAAAAAAAAAAAACATTAAAAAAAAAAAAAAAAAAAAAAGACGCATGAAATCAAGCCTGTGAAATGAGAATTTAGCTGGCGACTTGCAAAGCAGCATATTTTCCAGTTTGATTTTCTATTGATTCTGCAGTCTTATCAATGGCCAAAACTTTTTCTGAGCAGAAAACAGGTATGACTCAAAGACACCTTGGGAGCAGATGCAGTCTGACAAGAGAGGCCTGATCCTGTAATGTGATCTTTGTGGACAGACACCTTGCACTGCCATATTAATGGGGTTATGCAGGCAGATGGGCGTCAACCCACAGAGACCACTGACTTCTTGCACAACACAGGCCATAGATCTGCCCAAAAATAATTCCTAGGGCAGATCTTTTAGAAAAACATCCATTCTGGATTTTAAAGTTGTCTGTGATGGAGAATCCAGCGTGACCTTTGGTAAATTGTCCAGTGGTAACTCACTCTCATCATTATAAATTTACGCCTTATTTCTAGTCTTATTTCCTTATGTCCATTGCAGGACAAGGGCCTGAAGAAAGTACAGTAGAACCTCAGAGTTACGAACACCTCAGGAATGGAGGTTGTTCATAAATCTAAAATGTTCGTAACTCTGAACAAAACATTATGGTTGTTCTTTCAAAAGTTTACAACTGAACATTGACTTAATACAGCTTCGAAACTTTACTATGCAGAAGAAAAATGCTGCTTTGCCTTTATTTTTTAGTAGTTTACGTTTAACACAGTACTGTACTGTATTTGCTTTTTTTCCCCTCTGCTGCTGCCTGATTGCATAGTTCTGGATCCAAATGAGGTGCTTGGTTGACTGGTCAGTTCGTAACTCTGGTGTTCGAAACTCTGAGGTTCTACTATAATGTGTTTATGACAACACTTTTTTGCCCATGTAATTTTAAAAATTGAAGGTTTTAGAAGGAATATAAACTCTCATGCTTCAAGGCATAAGCCAACCACTAAATAATGGGAGGTAGGAAGAAACTTTGCCATTGGGTATGTTATTTCACAACCATCCACCATCTGAAGTATCTGGTCCTAATCACTCCCCTAGACAAGATCCTGGAATAACATGGAACACTGATCTCATCTGCTCTGGCAAGTGCTCTGTTCCCCTATTTAAGATTTGCCCAGCAGTGCTGCCTTTTACACTATATAACTGTAGTTCTAAGACATAAAAAAGTAAAGCATTGTTCATTTAGCAAAAAAAGATGACAATGTCTTTCTTAGAAGCATCACTGTTCATGTAGTTTTTCCAACACATAATGAAGTCATCTTTCCAAAAATGGGATCTGTGATGTTTCCATTTTTCAGACATTATGTGTCATAAATAAAAGGACGAAGGAGCCCTTAGATTTCCCACAGGAAGGCCTTTCCTTTGTACTCCTAACCATCTATGTCTAACACTGCTGAGCTCATATTTTTCTGTATAGCTGCTGAAGATGGTAGCTGAAGGTAACGAGAGACGAACTTCAAGGTCACTGTAATTTTCTACCCATTTTTAATGAGAGAGGGTTATCTCCCAGTGTGCCCTTTTCCACTTTTTTGCAAGTTAACAAAACATTTAGAAGAGGCTACCCTGCTGTACATTAAATGCCTGGTTACTTCTGCACAAGGCATTAAATCATTTGCTAGAAGCAATTTAGAAAACAGCCTATCTAAATAAAACATTACCCAAGATAACTTATTAACTTATAACTGGCCTGAAATCCTGGGATGTCTGTTCTGTGCCTTAAGTCAGTTCTGTTGTTCCACACAGGACACCTGCAACTGAGAAATCAGAAACCAGGTGGTTTATTCTCTTTTGATCCCTTTTTGTCTTCTCTGCATGTATCCTGACCCTTTTAGCACATTATGTCTCATGTACTCCTTCCCTCCTTCTCTTTCAGCTGTTTTTCGGTCCATATGCTAACTCATCTTTTCCTTTTCTGTCTCTCTAACCTGGTTCTATTTTTTTTTTTTTTTTGCCTAGTAAATATCCAGGACTACAAAAGATATTGCTAATCACATATTCTCTCATTCTATTAGCAACCTTTTATTATGCATCTGCTGCACTGTTGAAGTCGATTATGAAAATAATTACCTCTTTGTGAGAGAACAGCAAGTTGGCTTGACTCCAGAAGACAGGTGTTCCCAGGAAGAGTTCTGACTAAATATTCGTATTCAGTATGCATAGGGTGACCAGATGTCCCGATTTTATAGGGACAGTCCTGATATTTGGGGCTTTTTCTTATATATGCTCCTATTACCACCCACCTCCTGTCCCGATTTTTCACACTTGCTATCTGGTCAGCCTAAATATGCACTAGTCTGAATACTATCTACCTATTTAGCAAGGCCTTAGTATGCAACAGCTTTCTTTTTCCATAGCAAATATTACATTATCATTGATGAATCACTGGAGCCAGCAATTCCCACTGAAACATTTGCACATGGTTATTGGATGGAGTCCCACATCATCTGTTATCCATAAATTCCTCTAATGGGTCAACAATAGCTATAGATGAACAAAAGAAAAGGAGTAGTTATTTTGTATATTCTGTAATCTAGTCATAAACTATGCAGTTACTGGAACAATATCTTCAGACTTCCCCAAGTTCTAAGCTAACCACCATCACCAAAAATCTGTGTGCGCCAGGGCTACTCCAGGAGTTAAAAACACTCCCTAGTAATGATATTTTAGCTACTCAATTCGGTTCCATCAGAAGTGTCATTCTTAAGAGGTGGAAAACAAGGTTTCTCTGTCCTGTATGGAGAGAGTAAGTGAATTATCCAACACAGCTTTTGTGAAAAATAAATATAGATTATTGGGGGAAAAAAACAAGGGGAAATATGATAGGATTGCCCCACACCTAAAGGAACGACAACCACCAACTCTGGCCACGTAGTCCATTTCCCTCCCCAATTCAGTCCAAAGGTGGCATGCTCAAATGCACATAATGGGCCTCTCTCCCACTCTTTATTAACTTTGAGAGGAGCATGACTAGTCCCAATGATTTCTGTTTAAGAGCCATTCCAGATCAAAAGTAATCAAACTGTGCATAATTTAGTGTTTGTACAATTTGTTATTTAAATGCCTGTCTTTATATTTGTCTTCTGTGTCATTGTAGCTGTGTTGGTCCAAGGCTATTAGAGAGACAAGTGGGTGAGGTAATATCAGTTATTGGACCAACTTCTGTTGGTGAGAGAAACAAGTTTTGGAGCTCTTCTTCAGGTCTGGGAAAGGTACTCAGAGTGTCACAGCTAAATACATGGTGGAACAGATTCTTTGGCATAAATAGTTAACAGATATTGTAAGAAAGCATTCAAGATGAAGTGGGCCATTAACACCAACAATTATGGGACAAAAAAAGGGGGATTAATGTGTTACAGATTGTTGTAATAATCCATACATCCAGTGTCTTTATTAAGACCATGATTTTCAGTGTCTAGCAAAGTTATGAATGTAAGCTTCTAGTGTTGTGCAGATTTCCTTTGAGAACAAGGACTGAGAGGTCAGATATAGAGTGATCGTTTTGTGAAAAGTGTTTGCCCACACATGATATGCTGTTTTTGTCTTTTATCATGTTTCTGTGTGAGTTCATTTGAAAGCATAGTGATTGTCTGGTTTCACCCACATAGTAGTTGTTGGGGCATTTAGTGCACTGGACAAGGTTTCGTGGTGCAGAAATTCTACTCAAAAAACTTATCTTTTTCACCAACAGAAGTTGGTCCAATAAAAAATATTACCTCACCCACTTGTATCTTTATATATGTTACATAATCTAGATCAGGGGTTCTCAAACTTCATTGCACTGTGACTCCCTTCTGACAACAAAGTTACTACAGGACCCCAGGAGGGGGTTGGAGCCAGAGCCCCACCGCCCCAGGTGGGGGGAAAGGGGGTTGCAATCTGAGCCCCGCCACCCTGGGTGGGATTGGAGCTCTGGCTTCAGCTCTGGGTCCCAGCAAGTCTAATGCTAGCCCTGGCAACCCCATTAAAATGGGGTTGCGACCCACTTTGGGGTCCCGACCCACAGTTTGAGAGCCACTGATCTAAATCATTGTCTGTTTTGATTCACTGTGAGTTTACTCTGGCAGAAGGCACAGAATGTCTGTCTAGAAAAGGATAGCAGCAGGTGAAATGGAGGTTGCGAATGCATTGCACCTGCTGCTATCCTTTTCTGGACAGCCCTAAACCGTGACACTGCTGAGCACCTCCTGTGAGGTGCCAAGTGCCCTCAGTTCCTTTGAGTACAACTGGAGTTGAAGGCACTCCTAAGACTGCAGAAACTGGGATCCAACTGACCAATCACAACTAGAGATTTCCCTGGATTTCCAAGTGTCTGTCCAGGACTTTATGAAAAGAAAAGCATAAACTTTCCCCTCCTCAGCTGGACTTCAGTTCTTCATGGTGTCTGTCTCTCTTCTCCTCCTAGCTGGTGATTTTTCCCAAGAGAGTGGAGTTACAGGGCTTCTTATATTTTAGCATCTTAATCTTCACAATCTCT